>NW_015388978.1:0-4385 GCF_001527695.2 Protobothrops mucrosquamatus
AAAAAAAAAGAAATTAGGAGAAAAATTGGTCGAAACTTAACCAAAGGTGGCATTTCTACTGTACACTTTTCCCAAAAGGTTTCCACAATTTTGGCCACTACTGTAACTCTCCTTCCCGCCACATCCCACAGGGGGCTCCTTCCCTGCCCTGCACCTCATGGTGCACTTCCCATGCCCACCACTAGAGGGCTCCACTTCTACCATTAATAACACATCCTCAGGACCCCAATTGGGCAAAAAGGGCCAAGGTTGAGGGGTTCTTTTCTTCCCAAAGTTTCTGTGGATCTTTCTCTTAAATCCCAAACAGGTTGCCTCAATTCTGACTTAGTCTTTCCTTCAAACAGCCCCCCGCCCTCTCTCTCTCCCTCCCTCCCTGGGAAGGACTGAGAATCAGGAGTCCTTGTGGTTGAGCATTTTCCAGATCTGGAGCATTTCCTAAAACTCTTGGAAACGCTGCAGGTGTGGAGTGGGAAGTAGTGGGAGATTTTCCTGCCCCTCCAAGTTTCCCATCCACCTTCCAGGCTCTGGAGGGGCTCAGAGTTAATCCCGGGGGTGCCGTTTCTGCAGAGCCCCCAGTGGTGACCATGAGCAGCAAGACGGAGATGGAGGATGGGATTGAGACGCACGTCTGCCGCCTGGATGGCTTCTACCCCAGGGAGATCGATGCCTCCTGGACGAGGGACGGGGAGGTCTGGCTGCAGGACACCCTCCGTGGCTCCGTGGCCCCCAACGCGGATGGGACCTTCCACGCCTGGCTCAGCATCCAGATTGATCCCAAAGGGAGGGGCCGCTATCGGTGCCACGTGGAGCACGACGGCCTGCAGGAGCCTCTGGACGTGGCCCTGGAGGGTGAGAGGCTGCAGGGAGGGAAAGGCTGGGCTCTTTGGCAGGCTGGAGGGTTGTGGGAGAGAAATCTTACCCCCAGATGTGAGCCTACTTGAGCTTTGATCCATTGGTTTTTCCATTGTGGAGGTTGGTGAAGCTGCAGGGACCAGTCCATAGTACTGGCTTCAGTGATTTTAAGGGAAGCAACAGATCCCATCACAAGAGTTGGCCGATCCTGATGAAATCCTCTCAGATCCTCTCTTAGCCTTTCTTTCTCCCGTTTCCTGCCTCCAGCAGAAAAGCAGCAACTACGCTGAGCACCAGAAACCGATCTGCTTTTGTTTAGAATCCCCAAAATACAGAAATGAAGAGGAATCTGGAAGCCCCTTTTCTGAATGCCACATTTGATTAAAATGGATGAAGTTTGGCTGATTTCAGGAAATGCCTAGAGTGGCTGGTCTGATGGCTAACATGGCAATCCTGCACCAAGCAGGGGGTTAGACAGGATGACCACTTAGGTTCCTTCCTTCCAAGTGTAGGATTCTAGGTGTGATGTTCTTCATTTATGATATAAACATCTAGAGTGCAAGTATTGGGTGGGCGATATTTGGCTGGATGGGAAACGGAATATGAGCCAGAAGCACAAAGTACCTTAAAAGAAGGAATGTGGGATTTTTGGCTGCACCAAATAAACAATGACTTGCAAACAATCAAGGGAATTGTCTCCCTCTGTTCTGCCATGATCAGACCTTGCCTCAAGGAGAACATCTAGTTCTGGGCAACACCCATTAATGTAGATTCACAGTAATTGGAAGAAATCCACAGTAAAGCAACAAGGCTGAAACTGAATCCTCGGTAGATGTATAGACAGGAATCAGCATGTTTTAGTCTTGAGAAAAGGACGGTGGTGGAAGACCACTCTTAAAAAAGATAAAGAAAATGAAACTGTATACTTAAAAAAACAGACAGGCGACATGACCGCTTTTACTTTAAATAATAAAATGCAAATACTCAAGCTTAAGAAAAAAGATAGCATTCAGAGCAGCTGCCCAATTCCACCCAGAGTCACGACAAAACGTTTTTATTTTTTCACAAATTTTGCTGCTGAAGTTTCTGTTTCTGTAAACGGCTGAGAGTCACCAGATTGCAAACTGCTGCTTTGAGCTGAAGAGCTAAAGATGAATTCAGTTGCCTTCATGCTGGGCTGGGGTGAGAAGAAGGCAGCGTCATGAGGAGGGGTCTTCATGCTAGCTCTTCAGAGGGACACGAAGAGGAACCCTTTTTAAGTTGGGGGATTCCCGGTCCTTTGGCTGACTTAGGTCCCTCCCCCAATTGGGATGATTGTTTGAGGTTCTCCTTCAATGATTGGCTCTTCCTCCCAATTCAGAACCAAAATCCAACCTGGGGCTCATCCTCGGCTGCGTTGTGGCTGGTCTTCTCCTGGTGGGTGTGACTGTTGGGATCTTGGCATTCCTCAGTAAGTATCTTTTTCTGGGTGATTGAAGGAAGATGGGGAGGTTCCTCCCAAGTCTCCCCTTTTCGGAAGCTTCTTCTGGGCTTCCTCCTCTCCTGTTTTCCCAGCCCTCTTGGGGAGCACCTGAGATCTCGGCCTCTTGCTGGGACTCCAGTCTTGATTTTGAGTTGGGACAGTCCCGTCTTCTCCTGAATTGGGAAGGGGCATCACAGTTCTGTTCCTTTCAAAGGTTTTGGTCAAAGAGCAGCAGAGAAGGATTTCCATGAAAATCTTCCTCCCCTCCCAGCTGCTGCTGCTGCTTCCCCCAATTCCCCTCCATCCCTCTCAGAGGCAGCAGGTCTCCCTTGGGGCAAATCAGGTGGTGAAGTCTGAAGATCTTCCCGTGGCTGTTAATAAGAGTGGCGAGGAGAGGTTGTGGCTAGACAAGTGTGAGAACCTTTCCTGGGGCTCTTCTGCATACAGAGGGAGAGACTGGATGATCTCTGGTGGGTTCTTTCAAGCTTTCACTGGTTTTTGTCCTTACAGACAAGCGTCAAGAAGGCTACAGAGCAGCATCAAGTGAGTGATTTGTCCTCATTACATGTGAGCTCCAATTCAGAGTGAGAATCAGAGGCAACATCAGTTGAGATGTGTGTATGTGTGTCCAAGCACAAAAGAAGCTCACGAAGAGTTGTGCTATCTTCCTCTTCCTCTCAAGAACTAAGCTGTGGAAGGAGGGACCCCTTTTCATTACAACCAGGCTATTCTTGGGAGTGGAGACCCCAAGGAGAAACATCTGGGACAAGGAATCTTCAAGAGGATGAGAAGACCCAGCTGGGTGGACGATCCCTCTGACTGAGACGCTGCTCTGTTTTCCAAGAAGGTGGAAAGGAAAAGCTCGGCCACCACATGATCAGCAGGAGGCATTTTGAGAGAAAAGAAGGTTTGGAAGGTGCCAGCTGGATCTCCTCTTGGTCTCCCACCACAAATGCTCTCCAAGTATGAACGGATTGGAACAAGAGACTTTGGAGCCATCTATATGTTGTGCTCCTTCAGTGTCTGGTTCTGGTGAAACCAGAATTTATCTGGATAGTTTGGGACAATTTTGCTAGGGAACCCAAGGAGGAAATCATTCAGGTCTACTCAGAGAGAGGAGAGACCTGGGGGAGTCAGGAGGGGGTGACTGAGATTTTGTCTTCCCAGGAGTTGTGGTGTGAATTTGGTCTTGGGCATCCAGACTGAGTGGATGGGGCCAGGGAACAAGGTGGGGCAACAGCAAAGGTTTCCTTGGCTTTCTTACACAAAAGCACACACACACACACACACCTCTGTGTTCCTTCTCCTCCCTATAAAGATGCTTTATGGATCCGAATAGCCCCACATTCAGTGGTGGGATTCAAATATATGAACAACTGGTTCTCTGTGTGGATTCTGCTTCCGGAAGTCCATTCTGGGTCTGGGCAACAAAAAATTAGCTACCGGTTCTGCTGAAGTTGTGTGAACTGGCTGAATCCCACCACTGCCCACCTTGCTACCAACCCATTTCCTTCCAGTTGAGGTGAAGGTCTCTTTTTGCTCCATGGAAACAACTAGGAAGCTTTCTTGGCACCGAGACAGAAACGGCAAATTACACCCGTGTCCTGCGGTCTCGGGATTGCCATTTGTGGCTTTCCCAGCCAGCTTCCCTCAAGGAAAGACGAGGGGGAAGCCAGCAAGGAAAGTTGCAGTCGTGTGATCTCTTGCTTAATGACCTCTGGTCACATGACGCCTCACTGCTTAATGATAATTTTTCAAAGACTTTTGTGGTCATAAGTCAAGGAGCACCTGGAAGAAGAGCTTGGGATGTGAGCAAAGTTTTCATAAGAGGATAGTTTAACATAACGGTAACTTAAGGAGAAAAAGGCGAGAGAGAATACAATTTGGGACGAGATTTTTAAAAAAGGAAAGAAGATTTAAATAGTTCCCAGAGAGGACATCTATTATCCACCAGATTAAGCTTCCACAGAGACAATTACTTCTGCTAATTAATAACAATAATTAAATAGTTATTAAATAGAGTATTATCAATGAGCGAGATGGAAATAAAGATCAATTATGCAAAAAAAAA
>NW_015388978.1:4989-20107 GCF_001527695.2 Protobothrops mucrosquamatus
GAGAATACAATTTGGGACGAGATTTTTAAAAAAGGAAAGAAGATTTAAATAGTTCCCAGAGAGGACATCTATTATCCACCAGATTAAGCTTCCACAGAGACAATTACTTCTGCTAATTAATAACAATAATTAAATAGTTATTAAATAGAGTATTATCAATGAGCGAGATGGAAATAAAGATCAATTATGCAAAAAAAAAGAGGAAATCTTGAATTTCCAAATACTGGGACAACGGTTGGCATATAAGTTGGACAAAGAAAAAGAAAATAAAGTAAAACTAAAGTTACCCTTGAAAAGGAGAATGGAACAGAGGTCCTATTGGTCATTGCCTAGCAACAGAGTAAACATTCTGATGAGTGACAGTTGGCTGCAGCCTATATAAAGATTGGGCTAATTCTGGTCTCTGCTGGAAACAGCCTTTTGCTCAGGTGGGTATAAATTTCATTCCTGAACCTTGGACCTGCTGATCACCTTGAATTGGACCTTGGACAACTCTTTTGTATGCTCTTCTTTAAAAAAAAACACCCAATTGGAAGGCAAGGCTTTTCTTTAATTGACATTCCTGGGACATTGATGAATGTGTAACCTGAAAACAAAACTGATCTTCTCTCCTAGGACTAAAATTAAATAGAGGCAGTCTTGCCTGGGATTTTAGGCTTCATTATTAGCATTTTAGAAAGTGATATTAGCACTTTTAACTAGGCAAGCTGGACCTCTTTTTTAAGTTCAAGAAAGCAGATTTTTCTCTCCTTAGCCAAGGCCTTTTTTTTTCCTTTTGGTATGTGAGAACTTGCTTTTTCAGCGACTACACAACAGAACGTGGATTCTGGAGAGCCTTGGATGCGCTTGCAAGTATTAAATAAGATAAAAATTTATCTGGGAAAGGGAGTATATAAGCTGTAAGTTTTCTAGAATCAATTTTTTCTATTGAAATCATCTCTTACTGTTTGATCTTTTCTGCCATATCAGATACACCAAAGGTTTGTATTTGTTTCTGAATCCCATAAAAAGACTTTCCCACCCACCCCGTCACAGGTTCTGTTAACTAGGCCCAGTTTGGTGGGATCAAGGCACATAAGAGCCAGCAACAACACAGGTTCCTAGACCACACACACACTATATGACCAGGGGAGCGTTTTATCAGGTTCGCCTGATTCGCCAGTTGCGGCCGTTTCTGGACCGGGACGCCCTACGCATGGTCACTCATGCCCTTGTGACTTCCCGCCTGGACTACTGCAATGCTCTCTACATGGGGCTTCCCTTGAGGAGCACCCGGAGGCTCCAGTTGGTCCAAAATGCGGCCGCGCGGGCGGTGTTGGNCGGGACTGGCCTAGGGGATTTTATAGGGGTTTTAATTACTTTTAAATTTGACATTTTCAAATATTTCATTTTAATCAAATTTTAACTAGGTGTAATTTGTTAGCTTTTTATCATTTGTCAGCCGCCCTGAGTCCGAAAGGAGAAGGGCGGGATATAAATACAATTAATAATAATAATAATAATAATAATAATAATAATATTACTACTCACTCTTCTCCACAGCTACTCCCACCTGTCTTACTCCTTGTGAGGACTGCTAGAGGAAAACATCCCTTTCTAGGAGCTTCAGGCTGCTTTACTTCCACATACAAATACGCACCTTCTTTCCCCACACCCTCAGTTGTTTCACAGCACAGCTATTCCAGGCATCTTGGCTGTGCTGTCCCCGGGGAGAGGCCTTGGAGAAATGGGACAGAAATACCACAGGTGGTGTCAACTTTCTGGGCAGATTGCTCCATCACACACACAGCCCTTAATGGAGGCTTTTTGCTTGGCCTGAATTACTGGGTGTTTCCTATTTGGGGGGGGGGGCAAAGAAGCCCCTTTGCAAAGGGAAAAGTGTCTCTCTCGAATTCAGGGCTCAAGTTCTTACCAGCTCCAGGCCAAAGTCGGGGTGTCTGAGTTGGGAGGCAACAGCAGTACCTGAATAAAGAATCTCTTAACAGACGATGCAGAGTTACAAAAGGGGCTGCCTGCAGTCCCTAAAATGGTGGAAGGCTGCTACAGTCTACTCAAAATGGCGGTTGGCTGACTGCCAATGGAGTCCAACTCAATGTGGCAGATGGTTTCTCCTACCCCCCCATCTGAAGTTGGCAAACTGCCAGTCTCTGAATGCCTCCAGGAGTGTCCCACAGTCCCACATGCATTTGCAGCCTGTTTTCAGGGGTTCGTGAAAGGATTGTGCAGCTTCTGCAGCTTCTTGGCTGGAGGAAGGAGAAAGCCATCCGGCATGTTGAGTCCTGTCCTGTTCCCGTTGTTCTCTATTTACATTGCCTCCAAAGTGAAAATTCAGAAAAAAGAAAAATGTAATCTTAAAATCAACTACACCCCTTATTAATCAGCAGTGATCTTTGGAAAGTGGAAGGAAGGTGGCAGCAGATAAATATGGGGCTGGAGAGAATATTCCCTAACCCTAACCCTAACCCTACCGCCTCAGCTTTTTACTTTTGCAAACTTAATATGTATGGCTCTTTTTATAACAAGAAATCAAAAAAACCCAGAGAGTTTTATTTTTTTTTGTCTCAACCACAAAATTCAGAAGCAGTTTCCAAGTAGAAACGAAGTTGGATGTATTTTTTTTTTTTATTAAAGCACTTAATTTGGCCATTCTTACTGCTGTCAACATGGATAACAACAAAGTTCTTTTTTTCAAGTTCTTTGTCTATTCAGCCTAAAAGAAATATCCAGGGTTTAATTTTTATATTCTTTTTGAGACTCTTCTGTATTAAAACATGAATCTTGTTTTAATATTGGGAAAATGTGCATTTTTTAACAAATCATTTTATTATAAAAACCTAGAAGAAAGGATCCGATATTTTAAGCAATGCAGCCCCATTGCTAGTTCAGCAGTTCCTTGAGATCCCCAAGCCCATTCCCACAACCATATTTTCAGAGACTTCTGGAAGGAGATCAAGGATGGTAATCTCAGCAGAAAAATCCAATCTCCTGGGTCTACAGGTAGTCCTCGATTACAAACAGTTCATTTAGTGACTATTGGAAGTTACAACGGCACTGAAAAAAGTGACGTATCACCGTTTTTCACACTTACGACCATTGCAGCATCCCAATGGTGAACGTGATTTATATTCGGATGCTTGACAACTGACTCCCATTTGTGACATTTGCAGTGTCCCTGGGTCACGTGATCCCCTTTTGCAACCTTCTGACAAGCAAAGTCCACGAGGAAACCACTTTCACTTAACAGCTATGTTAAAAAATTTAACCACTGCAGTGATTCACTTAACAAATATGGCAAGAAAAGTCATGAAATACGGCAAAACTCACTTAACAAATTCCTCACTTAGCAACATAAATTTTGGGCTCAATTGTTGTAAGTTGAGGACTACCTGTCTATGTGACTCCTTAACAGCCAAAACCCACAACATACCTCTTCTGCTATTGCTGACGGGGTGGATGGATGTAATCGGAAGAGGGGGTCTCATTCCACGAAGGGCTTCAAAAGTCAAAAACAGCCCCTTGAATTGGACTCCGAAGCAAACTGGGGATCAGAGGTGTGACGTCTGCCCTTTTTGTGATACATAAAACTGCCCCCATCGCCACATTTTGTACCAGCTGAAACCTTCCAGATGCTCTTAAGGAGCAGCCCCATGTAGACTGCATTAGAGTAATGCACCCAGGATGGCTATATACATTGGACTATAGACTTTGGGCATCCCTAAAGAAGCAGTCTGGACAGGCTGTGAGGTGTCTGGGTAGATCACGGCCCTCCCCAGATGAGGCCTGTAGAAAGCTGAGCCTAGAGAAAAAGGCCCCATAATGCTTGGGCAAGGCAGCTGCCTCTCCTTCCTCTGATTCCCACAGGCAAAGGCTGTCCTGAGCTGCTTCGGCCTGTCTTGTGTTTGGCTCCTTCCCAAAATCCTGGTTCAGGAAGCAGCCCAGCATCTCATTTACCAGGGATTCTCCAGACCCACAAAGGGTCAATTCATACAGTGGATGTAACTGTGTCAGTCATGAACCCAGGAGGTGCCTTTCCATAACCTTCTCACATTGGGGTACCTGCAACCTGGGTGAATTTTTCCTTCTGGGTGTATTGTGTGTGTAACTTATTTGCATAAGATGCTGCATCCTAAGTCAACCAGTTTCTTAAAGCAGACAAGGTTGAGCCTGCTGTGAACCCAGAGTGAAAAGAGAGGATCTGAAGGTGAGGCTCATCCTGCAGATGGCCAATTTCCAGAGATTCGCCAGCCATTGTAAAGTCCCTCTAATGGCCTGGCCTTCTTCATGGGCAGAAACACAGAACCAGAACTGGGAAAGGGAGGCAAAAGATCCAGACCCTCAGTTGGGTTCTGTTTTTCCTGCACGAGTAGCCAATAAGTCACGGTAGCTGTTTATTCAGATCAAGCGCCCCGAGTGAAAGACGTGTCAGAGATTCATACAGAAAGTTTTTTTTCTTATTCACAATCAGTCTATGTCACTTCTTTCACAAGATTAGTGTTACACGTCATCCATTACATTTATCATTTTTGGTACATTTGTTGTACTTAGTACAAGAGAGGGAGACCTTCCTAATCATTGTCGAGAGTTTCCTGCTGCAGGTCTGTAGTTTGTCAGTCTCGCATGGAAGCCAAAAAAGTAAATGGGAGCTTAGACACTCTGGGAGGTAATTTAATCAGTTCTGACTGTTGCTGGCTTAGTTCAAGATAGTTCGATTAACTTCTGGCTGGTTTGGCGTTTAAACAGGATTTGAGACTTTTCTTCTGGTGAGATTCCTGTTGCTTCCCCCCTTTGCTAATGGAGAGGAGAAACTGCAAAGCGGCAAACCAGCAGGGGGCGCCAATCTCCAGCTCATCCGTGTTTCTGGAAATTCTTCAGGCCCGCCTTGCTGAGACTCTCCGGATCTGAAAGATTTTCAAAGATTTATATTCTTTTATGTTCTATATTTTATATCCTTGAGCAATCAAGCTATCCCCTCCTCTTCCCCACAGACGGGGCCTTATTTCCACTCTGTACATGCTCAGAGGAAAGGTGACTGCAGAAGAAAGCAGATGATTCAAGCCTTGAAAAGACCCTAGAATGTTTCTCATACTTTGTTCATTACAGGAAATGTGAAATCAACTGAATTTGTTCAATCCTAATAAGAAACCAGGATTTCTTCTTTTAGTCCAAGGATTCCCCAGAAGAAGCGCCAAGGGAGAGAGCAGCCATCTTAGTTTATTCTGGGGAAAACCAAAGACTTTGAAACTTCCTAAAGATTCGTGGCTTCCCCAGAGAAGAAAATACCTTTGACATTTTCCCCTAGAAAGACATATCTTTCCCTTGAAGATGCCAGGAGAGCCTTTGAGCGTTTTTCTCCAGAGCGAAGATCATTTGGGATGTCATGACCTAAACACAGAATCATAGGACTGGAAAGGACCTCAGAGGTCTTCTAGTCCAACCCTCAGATCCAGGCAGGAAATTTAATACCATCCCAGTCTAACAGTTCTCCAGTCTGTTTTTGAAAACTTCCAGTGATGGAGCACTCACAATTCCAGGATGAAAATTATTCCACTGATTGATTGTTCTCACTGTTAGAAAATTTCTCCTTCTAGGTTGGGTCCCTCTTTAACAAGCCCCCACCCCTCATTTCTTCTCCTGCCCTCTGGGGCTTTGGAGAAGAAGTCCCTCCCCTCTTCTCTGTGACAGCCCCTCAAGCAAAGACAGACAATTATTATGACACACACACAGACACACAAATAGACACACACAAATTCTTCTGTGCGATAGACTGGGCATACCTCGCTCTCTCAATGGTTCCTCACACCGTTCCTCACGCCTGCGCCCCTCCCCCCAGGCCCAGGTAACCCTCCCGCTTTTCCCAGCCCCCCATTTCTGCCCCTCCCCCCCCAAGAGGCGGAATGCCTGGAAGGGGATTTCCTGACGGGACTTTCGCTTTCCTTTTCCCGCCTGTCCAGCCGGTTGCGCCTGGACGTCTGCCTAGCAACAATGACGACACGAGCATACCTTTTCTTTTACTGGTTGAGCTTGGCCAATCACCAGCTTTTGGTCTGGCTTGTTGCGTTGTTGATCACACAGAGAGCGTCTTTCTCTGCCTGCGACTTCTGGGGAGCGGATCGCAGTTTGAGGGTCGCGGCCAGGATGGCGCTGCGCTCTCTGTCGCTCCTGGTGTTGGTGGCGGTCGCCCTGCGGGAGAGCTGCCTCGGTGAGTCCCTTTATCTCCCGGTGGGGATCCAATCAAGAAATCTCTCCCCCCCCCCAAAGATTATTCCCAGGAAGAGAATCCCGATTCGGTCCTCTTTCGAGTCCGCTCCCCCTCTGGCCCCTCTCAGCAGGGACCCCAAAGCGTGGATGGGACTTTGCTGTCTCCCCCCTCCCCCCCCCAGGAGAGCCCCTCTGGGAACGGGAGAAGGGGGGCCCCTCCAGAGGTCAGTCAAGTCTACCTGGGCGCCCCCGAGCGCCGTTCTTTCCCTCCCCCAAAGTGGAGGTTGTGGGAAAGCGGCGTTTGCAGGGACCGGGTCAGTTCCCAAACTTCCTGGCTGCCTTCGCACAACCCCTCCGCCTGGCTCCTCTTCCCTGCCTTTGGCGGGGCTCGGGGGCTCTTTGGGGCTTCTGGTGCTGGGAGGAGCCGGCTCGTTTCTGGAATCGGTTCCGTGTATTGGCAGACAAGGAGGCTGGAGCACTGGAGCCCTCGGGTTAAGGCTGTCCTGGGAATGCAGCAGGAGAAGAAGAGTCTGGAGAGAAGCCCTCCTTGAACTCTCTTCCCAAAGATCCCCCCTGATTGATTGATTGTCACTTTCCCCTGGATCCCCACCCCCCACCCCGTCCTAAACCCCAATATCCCCAGAGCTTTTTTCTAGGACAGGCAGGAATTTTTCCACCCCAAATCCTCCTCCTTCCATGTCAGGAGCCCCCAGCACGGGAGAGTTTGCAGAATCAACAATATTTAAAGTTTAGTCTTATTCCTTAGTCATCAGATCGGAGGTCTTGGGGTGTCCCTAGTTGTTCCTCAGAGAAACTCTCAATGCAGCAGCTTTTCCAAAGGCATTTCCAAAACTCTCAGGATCTGAAGGATCAGAGAGTCTGGGCTGGAGGCAGGAGGAGAGAAGCCCCTCTGGATGGAGAGCCTGAAATGAGGGGCTTGCTTGGACACAGACAGGCCCAAACTGACCAGCCCTTCCTGACCTGAGGAGGATTCGTGATTGTGAGGACGCCCAACCTGCGTTACGTTCACACGTTTCTCCTCTCAGGCAGACTTCAGACTCCCTCACTGCTCAGCCCCACGAGTGGAAGAAGCGGGTTCTGGATCACGGAGGGTCCGATCCCCCCTCCTTCTCTTAGAGAAAAGCCCTGATTCCTTTGGATCCTGAAATCTCCCCAGAGCAGGAAGTGGATCTGGGGATCCCTCTCCCCAAACGTTCTGAGAAGCCACTGGGACTGTGGGGAGGAGCAGGAAGAAGGAGGCCGAGGCCTTTGCCTTGGGAGACTGGGAAGGATTGGGAGATCATACTGGAGGAACTGGGCAGTGGGACTACAGATAGTCCTCGACTTACAACAGTTCATTTAGTGACCGTTCAAAGTTACAACATCATTGAAAAAGTGACTTATCGCCATTTTAAACACTTAATGACCATTTTAGCGTCCTCATGTTCACGTGTCCAGGATTTGGATGCTTGGCCACTGGTTCATATTTATGACGGTTGCAGTGATCCCATTTTGCAACCTTCTGACAAGCAAAGTCAATGGAGAAGCCAGATTCACTTAACAACGGGGTTATTAATTTAACAACTGCAAGGATTCACTTAACAACTGTGGCAAGAAAATTTGTAAAATGGAGCAAAGCTCACTTAACAAATGTCTCACTTAGCAGCAAAAAATGTGGGCCCGATTATGGTCGTAAGTCGAGGACTGCCTGTATTTATTTCTCGGGGGGGCTTTGGAGATCCTGCCCTTTTCCATGCAGACCCAGGTTCTGCCCAAATAAGTCCCGTGAAGGATCCTGAAAATGATCTTTCAACTCTTTGGTGCCCCGGAAGAATTTCTGACCTGAAGAGCTTTCAGAATGGAGACCCAGAAGGGGCCTTGGGGATTTTCATCAGCTTAATCGATTTCCCAGGAGCATTTTATTCATTTTATTTATTTATTTTAATTCTTTTAATCCACTTACAAGCTGCTGTTTTTCTGTTCCTTGGGCAGCCTCAGAGTCTCTTCCGTGTTTGTGTTTTGGCAATGAAAACTAAACAGTGACTTAATGTGATTTTCTTTTGTCCTTGTTAGTCAAGTTTAGCATAGTTTATGTCTTGTGAATTTAGTCTCTCCTCCAATCCAAGGAACAGGACACCTCTTGGTTGGGAGTTTGCATGATAGAAACTGAAATAATGTATTTTTATCTTTGGTTCACCAGAGGGGCTTTAAAGGTGACAGGACCTTTAAAAAGAGGCTGAGTTTGGGCAGAGGACCTCAGCTGAGAGGCCCCCCAAACATGAGAGTTGGCAGCAGTAACTCCCAAGCAGCCTCAGTGGAGGGGTGGGGCCAGGGTGGAGAGGCCCCCATGGGTTTCTTCCAGGTGAGGAGAATTCTGGGAATTGAAGTCCAAGTGGCTGAGCCTGAGAAACTCTAATTTAGGCCATGTTGAGAGTCACTGATCGTGTGAAGAGTTGGATAGCCACAATCAACTCTCCTCCCAAGCTGGCTGGGGGGCATTTCTGCCTTTCTTTGTGCTGAGAAAGTGCAGGATCAGAACCAGAGGAGGAAAAATTTCAAAGCAGCTTCTCTGGAAAGCGAAGGGTGAGATTCAGAGTAAATCTGGTGCATTGGGAGGGTCTCTGAATGAAGGTTTCAATGCCCTAACTGGGTTGCTGAAATGAAGAAATCTTGTGATAATCACAGTGGGATTTTCTGTGGAATGAGGGTGAGCCCCCTTCTGAGTCCCAGGTTCAAAGCCGATTCCGGCTCAGATGGCTGAACTCTGGGAGGGGAGGGGGAATTTTCCAGCGGGGGGAGGGAAGAGGAGGAAGTTTTGAGGGGCTAGGTGACTTCATTGCTGCTCCCTTCTCTCCTCCCTTTGCCTTCCTATATTTGGGTTTCCCCCAAGGGTCCCATGGCCTATGGTCTCACCCAGATTCTTCCTTTTCCTCCCCCATTTTATGAAAGCCCCCCCTCAAATCTGCAGCTATTAAAAATCCACTTTGGCCCTCAGTGACATAAGAATGTTTTTTCCCCTGCGAATGGAAAGTTGGGGTGACCAGGTGGGCTTTCCTGCTGCTTTTGAGCTTCTGAATGGGAAACCCCCCCCCCTTTTACCTGTGGGGCGACTGCAGCTTCCTTGGGGCAGAGACTGAGCAATCCAGAAGAAGATTTGCAGGCCTTGATGGAAGGGGGGAAGGGCACAATTGGGGCCGGTAATGTTTGGTGGACCCGACCTTCCCCTCCTCTCTCACCCCACCTCCCCTGCCCTCCAACCCTTCAGGCCCTCCAGAAGTTTCTTCTTTCCCTCCCAGTCGCTCCCTCCTCCCACCTCCTTCCTCCCCTTCCATCCTCTCCCCCTTCCTTTCCCCCTATCTCCTCGCCCCAGCTCTCCTCCTCCTCCTCCTCCTTCTTCCTTCTTTCCCACCAGAGCCTCATATTAGAGCCTCCATAGGATGAGGGTCCTTGGCTGGAGCCCCCTAACTCTGCCCCTCTGGGTCCCTTCCAGGCACCTCCTCGCACTCCATGAAGTATTTCTCCTTCTCCATCTCGGAGCCCAGTCAGGGGCTGCCCCATTATGTCTCTGTGGGGTACGTGGACGGTCAAGTCTTTGTTCACTACAACAGCAACAGCCGGAGGGTGCAGCCTCAAATCTCCTGGATAGAGAAGGTGGGGAAGGAAGACCCCCAATACTGGGACAGAAACACCCAGAGAGAACGTAGCAATGAGGAGACCTTTAGAGGAGATCTGGAGATTCTGAGGCTTCGCTACAATCAGAGCGAAGGTGAGTGATGGGTCGGGTGGCTCCTCCTGCCCCATAATCCTCTCCCCAGGAACCAGAGGGGGGAGAAAGGGGGGGTCCCTTCAAAGGGAAAGGCTGCTTCCCCACATTTAAAAAGGTTTTTAATGTTTATTCTTTTAAAAAAATCAGTATAAGCTTGTCAATGCCTCCATAGCTGATGTTTTCTCCCAATTACAGTTAATAAAAATATTTTTTTAAGGATGCGGATATGGATATAACTGAGTTAAAAGAGACCGAAATCTCCCCTCCTCCCCCCATGAAAGTTGGGGGGTCCTGGCCTTGGTGGACCCCCTGCTGTGGGGGAGGGAGGGGATCCCAGGTCTCTCCCCTCCAGGAAAAGAAGCAGGTGGACCCTAAGGAGATCCTGGGGAAAGCAGGTCCCTATTTTTCTGTCTGTTTTCACACCAGAGAAATGAGGGATCAACTGCAGATCCATCTGGGCTGACTAGATCCCTCTCTTTCACCTCTTTTTGAGGGGATGAGTGGGGCCCCAAATGGCAGGAGCTTCTTCTCATCCTCCAGGTGGAAGGAGAGGCCAGGAGGCCAAATGGGGTGGGGGAGATCTTGGGGGGGCACAAGATCACTTCCAGGATCCTCCCAATCTTGAGGGGGGAGGACAGAAAAGAAAGAAACCCCCATTTGGGGCCCTTCCTGAGTCGCTCAGAGCTCTGATGGCTTCCCATCCTTGATCCCTCAGGCTGGACTCCTGCGCTGCCCTCTTGGTGGGGCTGCCCTGGAGGGGGGAGGCCTTCTTCAGCAGCCCCCCCTCCTTCTGCCATCTTTGGGGCACAAGATTCACCTTCCAGGAACCTGATTTAGGGGAGAGATTGGAAGCAAATATCTGTGTCACCAGAGGCTGCTTTGGGCTGAGGTAAACTTTCTCCACAAACATCAGCCATTTTCCCTCCTTTCATCCCAAGGAGGTGCAGCCCCCCTTCTTCTGCCCTTTCCTTGCCCATCCCCCCCAGTCAGACACCCCAGAGAACTGCCAGTTCTGCCCCTGATCCCCGAGGATCCCCCCAGATCCCTCCAGGCCCCCTGCTGGCCTCTCAGGGGAGCAGAATGGACCCAGAGGGCTCCCCCTGGTGGAGAAAGGGGGAAGGAGAGCGGCCAGAGTGGAGGGGAGCCTCCTTTCCAGGCCAAACAGCCCCAAATGTCCCAACCTTTCCTCCAAGGGAGGCTGCTTCCACCCTCCCATCCTCTGGGTCGCCTCCTCTGGACCTTCCCCAGCTCCCTCCTGGCCTTTTTTCAGGTCTGGTGATCAGAACTGCACACAATATTCCAGATGTGGTCACACCCTTGATTTATGCCAAGGCTTTATGACATTAGCCTGTGTTTTCAGTACCATTTTAATGATCCCTGATATCCTGTTTGCCTTTTAAATTTTTTTATATAATTTGTATTGAAACTTTTCAACAAAAGATAAAAACTAATAGAAAGTAACATAAAGGAAATAAAATAAAAAAATAAAAAAAATAAAAAGTACAAAAAAAGAAAAGAAGTTGAAAAAAAACAAAGAAAAAAGACATAAAGAACTGACTTCTGATATTCTTCACAGCAGTTATAAATATAAATATATATTTAGCCTCCCTAAAGCAGCCTTTCTTAACCTTTTGACCCTGGAGGAACCCTTGAAGTATTTCTCAGGCCTCGGGGAACCCCTGAACATCCAGGCTCAGAGATGGGGCAGAATTGTTTCCTGCGTAGACCTGTAGAGATGCATTAACAGCCTTCTTATACTAAGAATAAAAACTTGCCTTTTCAGTCTGATCCCTGTGCTTTTTTTTTGCAGCACAAATATTAAATTCTGTGCCAAACTTGCAATGAACACAAACAGATTTCATCTTCAACTGAAATAAGACGGTTTCTGTCTTAGCCTTTGATGCTTCTGAAATAAGACAGAGCTGGTTCTCAGAAGTTGAAAACTGCAGCCAGATTTTCAGTGCCTTCCTGTGAATGGCAGGAGACTCTTCTTGGGCAGAAATCCAGAAGCTTTTTTCCCCCCTGGGCAGATCAGGGAATCTCCTCTGGAGGGCAGGATCACAGTCAGCTCAGGAGGATCTTCCTCTCCCTCCAAAGGGAAGGTCTCAGGCTGAGCAGAAGCTGCAGAGAAAGGATCCCCTCACCCGGTCACTCATGGGAGTGGAAAGGGAGGGAAAGGACTGGTCAGTTCAGTTCAACTGTACTTACAAGTGGTTTTCCCTCAGATTTGAGAGTTTCTGGCATCCTTCCTCATTCTGAAGCCCAACCAGAAGTAGAAACATTTCAACATTTCTTTTCAGTTTTTTCAAACATTCAGTTCCCTTTTAAATCCAAGAATCTGGTCCCTTAAAGTGAAAATATTTTCTCCAGGACCTTGCAAAGACTGTAAACTTCAAACTTCAATTCAAAGGTCAATAACCCTTTGGGGGAGCAGATCAGATTGGGCCACTTGCTGCTCTTGCTAAGGAAAACATTCCTTTGTGGCCCTTCAAGTCTTCATTCCCACAGTGTACAAAGCCATGGTTTGTTTCTGGTTAGCCCAAAAAGAGAGCCAGCCTTGTGACTTGGTGATATTTGTGAACATGGATCAAGATTTATGGTCACAGGGATTTTTGTAAGCTTCTTTGCAGATCGACCAGATTCTCTCTGAGGCCATGAGATTCTCAGTCCCTCTTTGGAGCTGCAGATTCAGGCAAATGTTCCCTCTCTGGGATCCCTTCCTTTCCCCCCAAGAGTCTCCCCAACAGAGGAACTGGAGAAGGAAAGATGGAGGAGGCTCTGTCCCTCCGTTTCTTTTGTGACTCCTTCTTTTCTCGGTCTCCCTCGGGATCCTCCGCTGGCTTTTCCAGCTTCCCCTTTTCCTGGGGAGGTTCAGGGGCTCCATCCTGGGGGGGGGAATGGAGGAAGGGAGGTCGAGGGAGGGGAGAAGGGCAGGTAGTGATGGGGGCTTTCTTTCCCTTGAATGCTAGGGAGGAAATGGGGGTGTCAGTGCCTGTGTCAAAGTCCCTGCAGGGAAGGGGGTCTGTGTCTATCTCGAGGACTCCCCAAACCATCATCTTGTTCCTATTTCAGGCCTTCACACGTGGCAGTGGATGTATGGCTGTGAGCTCCAGGCTGATGGGAGCAAAGGAGGATTTCATCAGTATGGTTACGATGGGAGGACCTTCCTCACCTTTGACAAGGAGAGACTCACCTGGGTGGCTCCCCAACCCCAGGCCCAGATCACCCAGAGGAAATGGGACGCTATTCCAGGAAAGAATCAGAGACACAAGTCTTACCTGGAGGAAATCTGCATTGAGTGGCTGGAGAAGCACCTGTCCTACGGGAAGGAGACGCTGCTGAGGACAGGTGAGCCCCTGGATGCAGGCTGGACTTTCCTCCTTTATGGCCGGATTTCTTGTGCACATTCGGCCCCTTTGGGTTCCTGGTCTGCCGTCTGACTGCCCAGGAGGGAATCCTCCCCCTCCCCTTCCAGCCCCTCTCCAAGACAAGGGAAGCCGATTGGTTCCCCTTGCCAGGCCGCCATTCAATGAACCAGGAAACTCAGCCTCTACCTGGCGGGTGTCTGGGTGGATCAGGCAGGAGAAGCACTTGGGGGTGTCCTGTTCACAGCCCACAGTGAGGCAACAAGGGCATTTGGGTTTCTTCGGTGAAATCCCCATTAGCCAAACTGTAGTCAAGTGTGGGGTGCCTTTAATTTTCCCCCCATTAATTCTCCTTCCCCCCACATCCCACAGGGGGCTCCTTCCCTGCCTTGCACCTGATGGTGCACCTCCCACCACCACCACTAGGTGGCTCCACGTCTACCATTAATAAGACATCCTCAGGGCCCCTCCCTTGGGCAAAAAAGGCCAAGCTTGAGGGGTTCTTTTCTTCCCAAAATTTCTGTGGATTTTTCTCTTAAACCCCAAACAGGTTCCCTCCTTTCTGACCTAGTGAGTCTTTCCTCAAAACAGCCCCCTCCCCACCTTGAAGAACACCCCCTCACCCCACAGGAGGCTTCACAGTATAATCTTTTCCTGTGGTTTGTTCTTATTTTCCCATCTAAACAACCTCTCCCCACTGGGTCGACCCCCTCTGGGGTCCTTGACCCCCCCTCTAGTATAAGCTGAGTGAGATCAGGGTCCACAGGGGAATCCCCCCCACACACAATTGCCAGTAGCCCCTCCCTGCCCTGGGAGGACTCTCTCTCTCTCTCTCTCTCTCTCTCTCTCTCTCTCTCTCTCTCTCTCTCTTCCATTGGCCTCACCTGTCCCCTTTGAGGGATAATATCTCTTCTCCAAATTAATCAGTCAGAAATTGGAAAAGCCCAGAGCCCCTTTTTACTTTGATTCTGGCTTTCCTCTACTTTAAACTGTGGTTGTGTCCCTTGGAAAGAGGCCTGGAGCAGCCTCAGATTCAGGGGAGCAGAAGGAAACCACAAAAATAGGGAGAAACTTCTGTGTTGTTGTTGTCTTGAAAGGGAACTTAAAAGAGCACCTCCACTTTCCCTCCCCTGAAAGAAACAATCCAAGATCACTCAGAGTTCAAAGCAGCCAGAGAGGAATTTCCTTGGACCCTCAATTTGCTGCTGGAGGTTTTTCAGGCTGAGTCCCTGGGAAGGTCTCAGAATCAGGAGTTCTTGTGGTTGAGCTTTTTCCAGATCTGGAGCATTTCCTAAAACTCTTGGAGACGCTACAGGTGTGGAGTGGGAAGTAGTGGGAGGCTTTCCTGCCCCTCTGAGTTTCCCCCCACCTTCCAGGCTCTGGAGGGGCTCAGAGTTAATTCCAGGGGTGCCGTTTCTGCAGACCCCCCAGAGGTGACCATGAGCAGCAAGACGGAGGTGGAGGATGGGATGGAGACGCACGTCTGTCGCGTGGATGGCTTCTACCCCAGGGAGATTGATGCCTCCTGGACGAGGGACGGGGAGGTCTGGCTGCAGGACACCCTCCGTGGCTCCGTGGCCCCAAATGCTAATGGGACCTATCACCGCTGGCTCAGCATCCAGATCGATCCCAAAGACAGGAGCCGCTATCGGTGCCATGTGGAGCACGACGGCCTGGAGGAGCCTCTGGACATGGCCCTTGAGGGTGAGAGGCTGCAGGGAGGGAAAGGCTGGGCTCTTTGGCAGGCTGGAGGGTTGTGGGAGGGAAATCTCACCCCACCTGTGTCCAG
>NW_015388978.1:20168-32780 GCF_001527695.2 Protobothrops mucrosquamatus
AGAAATTGCACATTATTTTATGATACGATATGGGAATTCCTGAGGCTCAGCATAAAACCTAAGAAAAAAAGCCCTCTAAGAACTCTGCATATGCTCATAACTGCCCCTAACATTTTTTACACTGGATTTCCAAAATTGCAGAATTCAAGTTTAAATCTTTTATTAATGATTGTCATCACAATAGAAAAAAAAACGTTCACATTTAATTTTTATGCTGATATCCCAAGCAAAATAAAATATTTGTGTTTGTTGTTTTTAGCAAGCATCAATTCACAAATGGCATGATCGCTATTCAGTAGGAGTCCTGAGTTTTGTGCAAGAGAAATTTAAATTTAAAGTTTTCCTCCTCAGAACTGACTCCCAAAGCAATACCACTTTATAATGCTTTGGTAAGACCTTACTTTGAATATTGCATCCAGTTTTGGTCGCCACGATATAAAAAAGATGTTGAGACTCTAGAAAGAGTGCAGAGAAAAGCAACAAAGATGATCAGGAGACTGGAGGCTAAAACATATGAAGAACAATTGCAGAAACTGGGTATATCTAGTCTAATGAAAAGAAGGACTAGGGGTGCACCTGAGGGCAGGACAAGAAGCAATGGATGGAAACTAAACAAGGAGAGAAGCAAACTGGAACTAAGGAGAAATTTCCTGACAGTGAGAACAATAAACCACTGGAGTACTCATAACAAAGTGCAACCTGGAGGCAGTTTTGGTCACCACATTACAAAAAAGAAGTTGAGACTTTGGGGAAAAGTGCAAAGAAGAGCAACTAAGATGGTTAAAGGCCTGGAGAGTAAAACATATGAAGAACAGTTGCAGGTTTTGGGTTTGGCCAGTCTAGAGAAAAGAAGGACTAGGAGTGGGGGGGAGACATAATAGCAGTATTCCAGTATTTGGGAGGCTACCACAAAGAGTAGGGGGGTCAACTTAATTTCCAAAGCACCAGATGGCAGGACAAGAAATGATGGATGCAAACTAATCAATGAGAGAAGCAATCTGAAATTAAGGAGAAAATTCCTAACATTGAGAACAATTAACCAGCGGAACAATTTGCCTTCAGAAGTTGTGGGTGCTCCATCACTGGAGGCATCTAAGAAGAGACTGGACAGCCACTTGTCTGGAATGCTTGAGTAGGGGGTTGTGCTAGAAGACCTCCAAGGTCCCTTCAAAATCTGTTCTTCTGTTTCTGCCATTAGTGGGACCGTCCAGAAGTCGGATGTCTCCCTATTCCATTTTTTATGCTGAAGTTCTAGAAGCACAAAATATAATTTTTTGCTATTTCTGGACTGGCCAAGGAAATGAAAGTGTATATTTTAAAAAAGGCTGGGTGATATGAACTCTTTTACTTTAAATAATAAAATGCAAACACTCAAACTGAAGAAAAAACGTAACGTACAGAGCCGCCTAAATTATGACAAACTGGGGCAGCCTCTAAACAACAAAAACCGTTGTTTAACAAATGTTATTGTATTGTTCACCAATATTGTGTTGGTGAAGTTTTTGTTTTGTAAGCTGCTGAGAGTCGCAAGATGGCAAAGGGCTGCTTTGGAGTGGAAAAGCTAAAAGATGAATTCAGCTGCCTTCATGCTGGGCTGGGGAGAGAAGGAGGCAGCATCAGGAGGACACGTCCTCTAACGGTGGTTAGCAAGGAGCCTTCATGCTACCCTTAGAGGGACATGAAGAGGAACCCATAGAAGGTTTTAATTTGGGGAATTTCCAGCTTTCGCTATTTTAGGTCTCTTCCCCAATTGGGATGATTGGGGATCTCCTTCAATTATCTGCTTTTTCTCCCAATTCAGAACCAAAATCCAACGTGGGGATCATCATCGGCGTTGTGGCTGGTCTTGTCCTGCTGGGCGTGATTGCTGTTGGGATCTGGTTTTTCAGTAAGTATCTTTTTCTGTGTGATGGAAGGAAGATGGGGAGGTTCCTCCCAAGTCTCTCTCTTTGGGGAGCTTCTTCAGGGCTTCCTCCTGTCCTGTTTTCCCAGCCCTCTTGGGGAGCCTCTGAGATCTCAGCCTCTTGCTGGGACTCCAGTCTTGACTTGGCTGAGTCTGAGGTTGGGACAATCCTGCCTTCCTCTGAGTTGGGAAGAGGCATCCCAGTTCCGTCCCTTTCAAAGTCTTTGGTCAAAGAGCAGCAGAGAAGGATTTCCATGAAAATATTCCTCCCCTCCCAGCTGCTGCTGCTGCTTCCCCCCTTTCCCTCCGTCCCTCTCGGAGGCAGCAGGTCTCCCTTGGGGCAAATCAGGAGATACTTTTGTATTCTGAAGATCTTTCTGTCTTTATTAATGAGACAAAGTGACTGTGAAATGTCTGCTGAAGGTATTCCTCCCAAGAGGGAGAGATTGGATGATCTCTGGTGGATTCTTTTGAGCTTTCACTGATTTTTGTTTTTGCAGAGAGACGTCAAGATGACTACAAAAAAGCAGCAAGTGAGTGACTTGTCTTCTTTACATATAACCTCCAACTTAGAACAGAGACCAGAGGCATGATCAGTTGTGTGTGTGTTTGTGTGTGTGTGTGTGTGTGTGTGTGTGTGTGTGTGTGTATGTGTGCACACGTGCATGCTCTCTTCCTCCTAAGAACCAATCTGGGGAAGATGGGCCCCCTTTTCATCCCAGCCAAGCTGTTCTTGGAAGGGGGTTCCTCAAAGAGAAACCTTTGGGATAAGGAACCTTCCAGAAGGTGAGAAGACCCAGCTGGTGGAAGGTCCCTCTGGCTGAGAAGCTGCTCTGTTTCCCAAGTGGGCGGAAAGGAAAGGTTTGGTGAAACGAGAATCAGAAGCTCCATAAAATAATAATAATAATAATAATAATAATAATAATAATAATAATAATAATAATAATAATAATAATAATAATAATAATAATAATAATAATAATAATAATAATAATAATAAAGTTGGGACCTTGGAGGTCATCTAGTCCAACCCCCTGCTCAGGCAGGAAACCCTATACCATTTCAGACAAATGGTTGTCCAGTCTCTTCTTAAAAACTTCCAGTGTTGGAGCATTCACCACTTCTGGAGGCAGGTTGTTCCACTGGTTAATTGTTCTAACTGTCAGGAAGTTTCTCCTTAGTTCTAGATTGCTTCTCTCCTTGCTTAGTTTCCACCCGTTGCTTCTTTCCTGCCTTCAGGAAAAGGAGCTTTGGGGGATACCAAAGCTGGATCTCCTCTTGGTCTCCCATCACAAGGCTCTCTATGTATGAAGTAATTATAAAAAGAGACTTTGGAGCCATGTGTATCTTTTTAGGTCAGCTCTGCCCTCGGGCTTAAGAATTGCTAAACTATCGCTCTGTGTTGATATACAAATAATTTTTAGGAATTCTTTCCTGTGCCTTTTAGCCCAAGCAGTCTGGTTCAAACTCTCACCATGTATTTGTGTGTCTTTGATTGTGTGTGTGCGACAGAGAGGGAGGGAGGGAGGGAGCTGGAGTCAGAAAGAGCTGAGTTTCTCCATCTATCAGCCAACAGAGTGACTTCCTCACTCTCTTTTTCTTTCTTTCTTTTCCAGCAAGTGAGGAAGGATCCAACAGTTCCAGCCAGGGTGAGTCTGAGGGAGCTGCTGCTGCTGCTTCAGCCATTCTGTCCCTTTGCCAGACTTTGGGCGGGTGGGGAGAGTGAAAGAGAGAAAGCCCCCCAGTTTTTAAAAGCCCCCCTCCTCCCCCCATTAATTCATCCTCCCTGTGTTCCCTCTGGGTCTGGTTCTGCTGAAATAATTAAAATAGAGTCAGTTTGGTTTAGTGGTGAGGGCACCAAGTGAGACTTACTGGGAGACGGTGAGTTCTAGTCCCACCTTAGGCATGAAAGCCAGCTGGGTGTCACAAAATCCACTTTCCTTGCCCTGATTTGTTCTGCAGAGGAGAAGGGAAACTCTCCCTGTTGGATTCAGGCAGGGGAGGCAGCCCAGAGTCTGCCTGGTGGAGCCTGGCCCCCTTTGGAGGAGAGAGAGCCCTCAATTCCTTGGTGGGAAATAGGGGAATCACTTGTGATACCGTGATCCCCAGTGGTTAGAGACTCTTCTGCTGGCATACCTGAGACCTGGCTGATTCTGGAAGTGGGGTGGGTTTCCCCTCTCAGAGATTAGGGTTTAGGCTTTGGCCCCAACCGAGACCCCAGGGCAGGGCAGGTGGGGGGGCAGTGGTCCTCTGAGAATCCCTCTGGGCCCTCAGGGGCCTTGAACCCCACGTTTCTGGTTGTGACTCCCTGTTTCTGAATCTGGGCTCACGGGATCAGTTGGGCTTGTGGCTGCTGTACCTGCTGTACCTCCCTGCTACGTGGGCACCCTCACCCCCTCTCCCTCAGCCGCTGGGGGCCATCTTAGTGTTGGCAGAGAGTTCCCCAGGCTTCTGGTCCTGGAAGACTTCAATCTGCCCTCCCTTGGTTTGGCCTCAGAAGGGGCCCAGGAGTTCACGGCTGCCATGGGCCTCTCCCAGACCGTCCTGGGCCTGGCTCAGGAAAGCGGTCACACACCGGATATGATCTTCTTGTCCGAGCAATGGCAATGTGATCTGGTGGGGGGGATCTGGTTTTTATTGTTTTAAATATTCTACATAGCTTTTTATTGAGTTTTATTGTAAGCTGTCTAGAGTCACCTTGACAAGATGGTGGCATAGAAGTTTAATATTTGATAGATAAATAGATGATAGACAGACAGACAGACAGATATGATGGATTGCCTGATCTTAGGTCCATCTTGGGCCTGACTCAGGACAACGGTCACACACCAGATATGATCTTCTTCTCAGAGCAATGGCAAAGTATAGACCACCCCCTTAGACCAGTAAGTTAAATAACAAAATTTACAAGATACACCGTAAAATAACTTAAAATGGCATTTAACGGATCTCAGTGGAACCTCTCTCTACCCACTGTATCTTCAAATTATTATTTACTTATTTTTCGGACCAGAGGAGACTCTCAAAGCACTTCGACGTCTCCGACTTCCCGCTTCTCTCTCTATTGTCCTCCTCAGAGGATCCAGACAAGGCAGAAACTCACTCTGTGTCTTTCTCTCCAATGCAGGGAAAACCCAAACTGCTTAGCAGCCCCCTGGCAGGTGAGTGGCCCCCATGGAGGCTGAATTGGGGGGAGAGGGAGGGAGGTGAGGGCTTTGAGGTCCAAGGAAGATATTTTGGGAAAACCATCTTCCCTCTTATATTCAATTCAAACACTGCAAGGGAAGGAATTTGGGGGAGAGGCATTGGGGCTCTGGGGAGGGATCTACCTGCCCCCCAACTCTTATCCTCTGGCATCTCTCAGGCTCTGACTGTCTGGATATAACTAACCCTTGGATGCTTTTTCCATCCTCTTTGCAGCACGATGGTCACTCCCAGCCTAAGGAGGGAGGAAAGAATTGAAAATCAATCTTCTTCTGAATTAGGCCCTTCCAGCATGTTGGGCCCAGGATATATTTGGGGTCTTTCATCATTGCTTTTATCATAGAATCAGTAACCTTTTTTAATTATGATTGAGGATCACAGGAGAAAAGAATAGATTATGTGTTACTAATTGTGGTATCGAAAGATTTCAAATTGGGTTTCGTAGATAATAGTTTATAATAGGTAGGTTGCATAATATCCTCAATGGGCTTTTGCTGGTTAATCTTAAGTGAATAGAGATTAGAGGTTAAAGATGATGTGTTAGAGATGGGTTTATAGGGAATGGGGTGAGGGAGAGGATGAAGAGTTTTTTGGTTTTACTTTAAGAGAGATGTATAAGTTGTTAATTTTATTATAGTTGGGGATAAAGGTAGGTGTTTCTTTTTCTTTTTTTCCTTGTGTTAGTTTTATAAGTTTAAATGTTATCTTCGAGGAAACTATTACTAAAAGAAGAAGCGTGCATTCTGAGATGTTTGTCACTAAAATCCTTTTTAATTGATTATTGCACAGTTAATTGAGCATATATTTGATCATTCAAAGTTTGACAGATAATCAGTATAACAAGTGAAACATTAAGACTCTGATTTTTTTTAATAGATTGCCATTTATGGATTTTCATGCTTTAGAAAAACAGAGCATGAGATCCATTGCACGGCCGGGCTGCTGGCTCCTTTAATAATTGCACTTAGATTGTAAGTTTGTCAAAGTTGTTTGCTGAAAATAAATGGGTTTTTTTGCCTCTTACCTGAGTTGCTGCCTGTTTGAAGAGATTGGAAATAGGATTTTACTCTCATTTTGCTCAGAAAGACCAATTTCGTTTTGAGTGGGAGGAAGGGGAGGAACCAAGGCAAAATCTGGAAGGAGCAAGAACTGGGGGGGGGACTCCTGTATGCTCCTTGGGGAGGAGGCAGCCATTTTGCTCCTGGGTCCGGATCTTTCTCCAGCATCTCCAGCTGATCTTCCGCAAAATGGCCGCTTGGTCTTGGCTTGGTGGGGGCAGCAACAGAGGCAGCTTTTCCTTCAGATCCACCTTTGCCTCAGGCTGAGGGCCGAGTGGCTGGTCTCTGGGCCTCATCCAGGGGCCCTTTGGGAGACAGGAGCTCAGTGACCGGCCAGAGCCCTCCTGGTCCCCTTGCAGGAGGGCAGCTTCTCCTGCCTCTGAGAGGTCCTCTCTGGGCTCTTCAGGGGCCCAGTAGGATAATAACAACAACAGTAATAATAATAATAATAATAATAATAATAATAATAATAATAATAATAATAATAATAATAATAATAATAATAATAATAATAATAAAAAAGTTGGAAGGGACCTTGCAGGTCATCTAGTCCAGCCCCCTGCTCAGGTAGGTAATCCTATACCAGTGGTGGCGAACCTATGGCACGGGTGCCAGAGGCGGCACTCAGAGGCCTCTCTGTGGGCACACGCGCCGTCACCCCAGTCCCAGGCCTTCAGCTGGGTTTTATAAAATCTTTTCGCTCTAGGCCCGCCATGTGCAAAAAAAAAAAAAAAAAAGTTTCAATCAGTAAATTTCAACCTCGCGGGAAAAAAAAGATCTTGCAAAGTTGAAATTGATTGATTGAACTGTTTAGTACCACTCAGTCTGCCGTTACCACCGCAGCCACGCCCACCCAATGGGCCACACCCAGCCAATGGGCCACACCCACCCGGCACTCGACGATGCATAAGTGGGTTTTGGGGTGCAGTTTGGGCACTCGGTCTCTAAAAGGTTCGCCATCACTGTCCTATACCATTTCGGACAAATGGCCTGGCCCAAGAGTGGGGAGAGCCTCGACTGATGGAAAAGAGGTCCCCCATATTATAGTGCAGTGGTGGCGAACCTATGGCACGGGTGCCAGAGGCGGCACTCAGAGCCCTCTCTGTGGGCACGCACGCCGTCGCCCTAGTCCTAGGCCTTCAGCTGGGTTTTATAAAACCTTTTCACTTTAGGCCTCCGCTGCCGTGTGCAAAAAAAAAAAAGGTTCAATCAATCAGTCAATTTCAACTTCTCGGGGGGGGGGGGGAAGATCTTGCAAAGTTGGAATTGATTGATTGATTGAACTTTTTAGTCCCACCCAGTCTGCTGTTACCACCGCAGCCACGCCCACCCGATGGGCCACACCCACCCGGCACCCGATGATGCATAAGTGGGTTTTGGGTTGCAGTTTGGGCACTCTGTCTCTAAAAGGTTCGCCATCACTGTTATAGTGGATGCTTTCTGGGCAAGGAGGAGTAGAAAGGATGGGGTCTGTCATCCCCCTCCCTCTGGACTAGCCCTCTTTGAAAGCTTAAAAAGTAAACATCAAAGCATTTTGCAAGAATTCAATAGATATTTCAGTCTGTTCTACTGATTCAAAACTTTTAGAAATTTATTTATTAATTAGAATATATGGCCACCCAGCTGACTTAAGCAGCTCTGGTCAGCCAACACAATAAAAATATCAATACAAGAACAAAAGATAATAAATATAATGCACAAAAGAAAAATGTCCACCAAGGATGTGGTCCATCAGCCACAAATTCATTCAATTTAGCTTACAGGTAGTCCTTGACTTACAACAGTTCATTTAGTGACCGTAATTACAACAGGATTGAAAAAAGTGATTTATGACCATTTTCCACACTTGTGACCGTTGCAGCAGTCCTGCGGTCATGTGATCAAAATTTGGATGCTTAGCAACTAGTTCATATTTATGATGGTTGCAGTGTCCTAGAGTCACGTGATCACCTTCTGTGTCTTTTGACAAGCAAAGTCAATGCAGAAGCCAGATTTACTTAACAACCATGTCACTAACCAAACAATTTCAGCGATTCACTTAACAACTGTGGCAAGAAAAATCGTAAAATGGGGCAAAACTCACTTAACAAATGTTTCAGTCAAGAACAGAAATGTTGGGCTTAATTCTGGTCGTAAGTCGAGGATGACCTGTAGTGGTTAAGGCAGCAGGCTAGAAACCAGGAGGCAGTCAGTTCAAGTCCTGACTCAGGCACAAGAATCCGCTGTGGGATTTTGGGGCCAGTCATCCTATCTCCACAGGGTTGTTGTGGGGAAAATGGAGGACAAGGAAAGAGCATCAGGTATGTCCGCAACCTTGAGTTCTTTATGGAAATGATAAAAGTGGGAGATGAACAGACAAACTCTGGGGCTTAACTCTCTCCCGATCTCAAGGACGTCTGAAAGAAAACAAGGAATTTACTAAAGGCCAGCGGGGTTCAGCCTGACTCTAACTCCAGAAGAAATAATGTCCGAGTGGGTGGATGGTAGAGCCTTAGTCACCTCCTTCCTTGGTAACCTTAAGGACTGCGCTTCAAGAACTGGAAAATGATAAGCCAAAAACTAAAGGAAAAAAAATAAATCAATTGGGTGAAAGCCTTCTTTGCCCCTTTCCTGGAAAAAAAAGTCCCACAGTTGTGGTTTCATTTAATGACTGCTTTTGTTTAATAACCGAGTTGCCTGTTGCAATTTTGGTTGTTTAATGAGATCACCTATACCTCCTTTCAGTGGTTTGTAATAATTCTTGCACTCGATGTCCATGACCAAAATGTCCAGGATTTGATGTCTTGATAAATTCCAAATACCAGGGATGACCAAGATGGCATAAGTTCCTTTAAGACATGGGGTCAAGAACAAACAAACAAAAAAAAAACTCAGGGCGTACAAAGATCAGCGTATTTAATCATTTAGACCTAGAAAGATCACAGTACATTTTATCAGTTCCCTTAGAACAGAGGTCTCCAACTTTTCCAGATCAGCAGAGGTGGCAGCGGTATGTGTGGGGCAGAGGATGATTTCACGCGCACAGGGGCCACTTTCACAAATACAGCTTTGTACACACGTGTGTGTGCTCACTCACCCATCACTTCCACAGCCCGGTTCCAAATGGGCTGCAGCCCTGCACTGGGTCACAGCCCAGAGACTGGGGGCCCCTGCCTTAGAAGATGCTATTGAAATAAAGAAGAAGAAGACATTTAGTGTTTTGAGGAGGCACAATAATGAAGAATGGTTATTCCATATACTGTTTAGTTAATGGCCTGTCATGGGCCCATCAGAGTCCGATTCAGAGAAAGAGAAGGAATTGGAACTGGGACCATCCGACAGGGATGGCACATCTCCCTTGGCATGTTTGGAGAGGCCAGGGGCTGAAGACAATGCTGTCCCAGGCCCCTCAGGCATTGAGGAAGGAAGGTAGTCGACCGGATGAAGAGCTGCCTGCCTTCACAGACACGGGAGGATCGGCTGCTGACAGGCACTCGTGCCAATAGGCAGCAGATCCCCCTCTGATGAAGAACAGATGCCTCCCCCGCTCGATCCAAGGGCACGGAGAGTGGACCTTAGGCAAACTCAGAGAAGGGCTGCAAGGTTACCCAAGAGAAGGTCGCTCTACCTCTCCTCACAAGGAACGTCTGGAGTGGATTGACTTAAAAAGAAGTGGTGGGGAGTTAGCCTTTGCCAGGAACAATTGTTTGCTTTGGCTTACACTCTTCCGACTTTGACTCGTGACCTGCCTGGAGAACTGCCTTCTGCCTTGTCTCTTGCCTTTGCCCTGAGGACCGCCTTTCGTTTTGTGTCTTGCCCTTGCCTTGTGGGCGTGCTTAACTGGGTGGACTGGACTTAGGACCCTGGACCTTGCCCTGTGAGCGTGCTCCTACTCCGCAAACTTTTCTTTGTAATATGCGGGCCGTTGTTTGAGGGACTGTGGGTGGCTGCCTTCAGGGTAGCGTGGGGGTGGAGCCTTACTAGTCATCAAAGGGCCATTTGTTGGAACATTTCTTGAGAGCAATAAAGGACTCTCTAGAGTAGAGCTGTCAAACTCACAACGTCACATGACGTGTTGCGACTTTTTCCCCATTGCCAGCAATGGAGTAGGTGTGGTTTTGGCATGACGGATCCAGCCTGTGGGCTGGCAGTTTGACACCCCTGCTCTAGAGGCCTGCCTCGCCTTGCTGTTTGATAGAAAAGGGGTCTACCACGCAGGGAGGTTGACAAACGTTAAGGCGGCAAATCATTGGATAGGGAAATGGAGCCCCCATCGCCACCCCATAAAAAGACGTTCAATTGAAACTGCTGAAGATCTCACAATCTTTGATGCATCTGCCACCAGCCTTTTTACATCTTTGACTGTGCGTTGTATTGAAGAGTAGCCCGTGTCAGTCCCAATCAGTGGTGGGATTCAAATATGTGAACAGCTGGTTCTCTGCGTGGACGCCGCTTCCGGAAGTCCGTTCTGGGCCTGGGCAAGAAAAAAATTAGCTACCGGTTCTGCCGAAGTGGTGCGAACCGGCTGAATCCCACCGCTAGTCCCAATCCATTTCATTTCTGGGTTTTCTGTAGAATCTTGTTATTTGTGTTATTTTGATCTTTTCAAATATTTTTTAGGAAAATGTGCAAGTCATGTTATTTTGACTTGAAAGAAATTAGCAGGGATAGCTGCACTGGCTAATTCTTAACAAAGCCCCCTTCTTCAATAGGTATTTTGTAGCTGATTTATATTTTAAAGTAGCTTTTGCTTCATTCATTAGTAACTTCATGCTTATATTATGGACAATGCATTTCTAAATAGTCCTTAATTAGATTTGTTCCTGTCATTTTTCTCCTGAGGAATAGTGTGGTTAATGATCCCAAAAGGTGATCTTTTCATTTAATTTAATTTTGTAGAATTAACATGGTATAATCATTACCCTGAGGAATCATCACAGGTAGGTCGCAATTAATGTGAGTTCAAATAAAGCAATATTTAGTATGAATTATCGATTGATACTCGATAATTTAATGTGCACCAAAATCTAGTCAATGCACTCAAGATCCCGATGGAGCTCAACAGACTTGAACACTGGGCCCCACCTAAAAAAATAAAATTCAATATAGAGCAAAGTAAAGTTTTACACAGGCAAGAAAAAACAAAAGTGCAGGTTCAGATTAGGTGAAACCTGACTCAATAGCAGTAATTGTGAGAGGGATCTTGGAGTCCTAGTGGACAATCCCTTAAATATAAGCCAGTCGTGAGCAGCAGCCACCAAGCCAGTGCAATCCTAGGCTGCATTAATAGAGGGATAGAATCGAGATCATGTGACATTCTAGTACTGCTTTACAGGTAATCCTCGAGGTACAACAGATCATTTAGTAACTGTTCAAAATTACGACAGACCTCCCAAAAGCTATGTATGACCCAGTTTCAAAGTTACGAATTTTACAGAAGCCAGCTGGTCATTCACACTTACTAATGATCTGGTGGCTTCTGTAGAATTCGTAAGTTTGCAGAGCTTACCTATCTCCCCCCCCCACATCCTTACACTTCCGGGTCCCCAAAGGCACTGCTTTGCCCCCCCCACCCGTTCCACCCCTCCCAATCCCTTGCTTACCTTCTGAAGATCTGCAGAACTCAGTGTGGGAAGTCATCCCCCCCCCGAGAAAGAAATGTTTTGGGGACTATTAAAAGGCAGAATATTATATTTCCCCATTAGAAAGACAAAGATCTCTAGAATAAATAATCCCTCACACCAAAAAAATCTAACACAGGACATAGTCATCAGCCCCAGCCCCAGGGAAGCAGGATATGACCTTTGGGACATAATAGGATTAACCCACCACCATCTGAATACCAGAAAGGCACACTCAGACTCAGGTCAAAGTTCGTGCCACAGGAACAACTCCAAACAAAAGCTCAAGAAGGTATAAAAACCCACCACTCCCTATTCCATGTGGTCAGTTTTCCCAGAGCCATCTTTCTGTCTGGCTCTCCTCTTCAATAAGCTGCAACCTTCTTTTTAAAGCAGTCTCCATTTTGTTTATTCCCAGCTTGGACTGGACCCTGATGAAGATTTTTCTTTCAACATCAGGATATGGGGGAAGGGAAGGAAAGTACTAGTCCATTCTTGCTGGGTCACACAGAGTGGCTGTTTGAAACCTGACCTGGACTGCATCCCTCCCTCTGCATCGCCTCTTTTAACTCAACACAGCACAATGAAGCAAAGTTTGTGCTTTGCAGTTTCTATATTGCCTGGATGAAAAAGCACATTTTAAACCAGAGCTGGAGAAACAGGACTCTGCTGACATGGAGAACAGACAAGGAAGGGTTAAAAGATAAAGAAACCATTTGAAGCCTGACCTGGACTCCTGGACTGAGGCAGCGCTTTCCCTTCCCTCTGCATCATCTCTTTAACTCTTTGAACATAGGCATCGGGGTGATCCAGGATGAGGGATAACAATAACAATAACAATAACAAT
>NW_015388978.1:32880-60026 GCF_001527695.2 Protobothrops mucrosquamatus
TCATCTAGTCCAACCCCGTTCAGGCAGGAAACTCTATACTACAGTATTTCGGACAAATGGCTGTCCAGTCTCTTCTTAAAAACTTCCAGTGTTGGAGCATTCACCACTTCTGGAGGCAGGTTGTTCCACTGATTAATTGTTCTCACTGTCAGGAAGTTTCTCCTTAGTTCTAGGTTGCTTCTCTCCTTGATTAGTTTCCATCCTTTGCTTCTTATCCTGTCTTCAGGTGCTTTGGAGAATAGCTTGACTCCCTCTTCTTTGTGGCAGCCCCTGAGATATTGGAACACTGCCATCATGCCTCCCCTCGTCCTTCTCTTCATTAACGATTCAATTAACAATCCTCCTGCCTTGCGACCAAAATGGGCAGCCTCCATTACTGTCGTAAGTCGAGGATTACCTGTATAAGGCCTTGGTAAGACCACACTTAGAATATTGCACTCAGTTTTGGTTACCACAATATGAAAAAGATGAGACTCTAGAAAGACTACAGAGAAGAGCAATAAAGATAAAAGCAATAAAGAGGGCTGGAGGCTAAAACATATGAAGAATGGCTTCAAGAATTGGGGTGACATGACAGCAGTGTTCCAATATTTGAGGACTGCCACAAAGAAGAGGGTGTGTGTGTCAACCTATTCTCCAAAGCGCCTGAGGGCAGGACAAGAAGCAACGGATGGAAACTAATCAAGGAGAGAAGCATCCTAGAACTAAGGAGAGATTTCCTGACAGAATAAACAAGTGGAACGACTTACTTCCAAAGGTTGAGGTGCTCTGTCACTAGAGCAGGGGTAGGCAACCTTGGCTCTTTTATGACTTGTGGACTTCAACTCCCAGAATTCCTGAGCCAGCCATGCTGAGGAGAAAGAGAGAGGTTTCCATACTGAGCCATGCTGACTCAGGAATTCTGGGAGTTGAAGTCCACAAGTCATAAAAGAGCCAAGGTTGGCTACCCCTGCACTAGAGGCTTTTAAAAAGAGACTGGACAACTATTTGTCTGAAATAGTGTACGGTCTTCTGCTTGAGCAGGTGGTTGGACTAGAAGATCTCCAAGGTTCCTTCAAACTCTGTTATTCTGTTAATTCTGAACAGTTGCCATTGGGGCTATAGATACAAATTGTTATATGTGCAAAATGCAGAAATGGAAGGTTCAATTCCAGGAAAGCACAAAACAAAAAGAGGCTCATTTTGAAGAAGTACAGCAAAGAACAGGAGATGACAAATATATTCCTTCAATCTTTTATTGTTACATTTTATTAATAAAATTTAGAAACATAGAATTACATTTTCCATTGCCTATTTCCATTGGACTAAAAGCCATTACTCTGTTTCCTATAGAAATATCACTTTCAGTAATACAAATTTGAATGATGCAACCATTTTGTGGGATTCTCTAACTAAACTAAACAAGACCTATCTGTGTGACTTCTGTCCAAATACAGATTTGCTAGCTCTAAAAGAGATCACCCCAAGCCTGGAAATAAAATGGGGGCTGCTTAGGAAAGAAGGTTTATTAATGAGCAGAACCAGCAACAGCATGCAGTTCTGGGACACCTGACAAAATGGCTGAGTGAGTGGATGGATCTTTATTAAGGCTCTGATTGAGATGCTCCAGGGAGTTATGCAATGCAGTGAGCCTTGTGTCAATGGTGGTGAGTTAATCCTATTATGTCCTAAAGACCTGTGGGAAGAATCCAGAGAAAGAAATATTTTGGGAAATATTAAAAAGGCAGAATATATTTCCCCACAGGATCTTAAAGGCATAACCCACCCCCAAGTCTCTCTGCCCCAAACAGAAACCAGGTCTGCAGAAATGCAGATGTGACAATCTTGTCAGAAAGATTGGAGCCAGGAAGATTGGAACTGATGAGATTAGAAAGACAAAGATCCCTAGAATCAACAATCCCTCACATCAAAAAAATCTAACACAGGACATAGTCATCAGCCACAACCCCAGGGAAGCAGGATATGACCTTTGGGACATAATAGGATTAATCCACCGCTATTAGAATACCAGAAGGGCACACTCAGACTCAGGTCAAAGTTCATGCCATAGGAACAACTCCAAACAAAAGCTCAAGAAGGTATAAACACCCACCACTCCCTACTACATGTGGTCAGTTTTCTCAGAGCCATCTTTCTGTCTGGCTCTCCTCTTCAATAAACTGCAACCTCCTTTCTAAAGCAGTCTCCATTTTGTTTATTCCCAACTTGGACTGTACCCTGATGAAGATTTTTCCTTCAACAAATCATATCCTGCCCTTAGAATTTGGGTGGAGGAATGTAAATTTTTAACCCCATCAGCTGTGGGGGCTGAAGGTGTTTTGTTTATGATTAGATTGGCCCAGTCTTTCTTAAAAGGTACAAAATATCCATCTCTAAAGACTTGAGGCTTCTACTTGAGGTCTATTAAGAAAGACTGGGGCTGCTTTCTACCTTTCTTAAGATTTTTCTCCATTTCTCCTTTGGGAAAATATAATATCCTGCCTCTTTTAATATTCAGAATAAGGAATATTTTAATCTGGGGAGGGGGGGCTTCCTACACAGTGATACTTTATTTAACAAAACAAAAGATGAAGCCAAGCTGCTGCAACCAATATTAAAAAGGTGTAGTAAAAGAGTAGGTTCTATAAAACGTTCTCCCGTGCCAAATTTAAACAAAGGAAAAATTGGTGCATTGGTGTGTTTACTAAACAAGACAGTTGCTTGAAAACAGGATTCTGCACTTTCCACAGTGGAGTTTCCAGGGTCCAGGTTGCTATTTAACACAATACAAGAATTGTGCCCAGATAAGAAAAGCAACATCTCCTAGCACAATGGTGACGAACCTATGGCACGCATAGGTGGACACACACACCGTCTCTGTGGACACACACACCGTCGACCCAGCCCCGCCTCCCCCCATGGCCCTCTCCTCACCAGCAGCCCCCCCCAGAGAGTCACCCCTGGGCGCGGCCCATGTGAAGCAACGCAGCCAAGGACATGGTAGCCGGGCAGCAAGGACAAGACTCCGCCCTTGTGCCCCATCGCACGCAGATGATGCTGCAGGGCACAGGTGGAGGGCGTGGTCACTATGGCGCTGCTGGGCTGCCTGGGTGATCTGTGGAGGTGGTGGATGGTCCAGCAGGCAGAGTGGGGACAGCGGTGGGGGGGCAGTTTTTGGGCACTCAGTCTCTAAAAGGTTCGCCATCACTGTCCTAGCAAATGGCTGCAATTCAGCAACCCTTGACTAGCCAAGAGCTGATGAACAGGCTACTTTGTCCTTCTGGGTCATTCTCTTTCCATAGGAGAGTGCTGTTGTCTATCTCCGCTGCCCATCATGCATTTGGCATCTACAAAAGCAGTGGATCCTGTGGCTGCACATCTCTGTTGCAACTCCAGAGGTCACTCCTCCTGGGTCCTTTCCACAAGTCTGTAGTATGGGCCTCTCCAGCCCATCAGCTCCGTGTGAGTCCCCTCCTCCACAACCTCTCCTCCTTCCAGTACCACAATCTTGTCTGCGTTCTCCACCGTCTGCATCCGGTGAGCAATCACCAGCACCGTCCGGGCTCCACTGTTCTGCACAGAACGCTGGATCTGGAGAAGCAATAGCATTTAGACGTATATACCGCTTCACAGTGCTTTATGTCCCTATCTAAGCAGTTTACAGAGTCAGCATATTTGCCCCCAGCAATCTGGGTCCTCATTTTACTGACCGTAAAAGGATGGAAGGCTGAGTCAATCTTGAGCTGGTGAGGATCGAACTGCTGGCAGTCGGCAGAATTAGCTTGCAATACTGCATTCTAACCACTGCACCACCACGGCTCTTAAATGTTAAGAATTATTTCCTATGTTTCTTAGCCAGAATAGTTTTGTTCAAACTCTTTGGGTGCGTTTTGTGTGTGTGTGTGTTTGACGGAAGGAGCTGGAGTCAGAAAGTCCTCAGTGTACAAGTATAGAATAGGTCAGGGATAGACAACCTCGGCTCTTTTATGACTCATGGACTTCAACTCCCAAAATTCCTGAGTCAGCTATACCCCTGGAATAGGTGGTACCTGGCTCAATGCTAGCAATTGTGAGAGGGATTTAGGTGTCCTAGAAGACAACCACTTATGTATAAGTGGGCAGTGTGCTGCAGCTTCCAAAAAAGTTAATGCAGTCCCAGAGGGATAGTATCAAGATCACTGAGGTGATAGTAGCGCTTTATACTGCACTGGTTAGACCACATTTGGAATACTGCATCCAGTTCTGATCAACATGATACAAAGAAGACATTGAGGCTCTTAGAAAGAGTGCGGAGAAGAGAATGAAGATGATCAGGGGACTGGAGGCTAAACTCTATGATGAACGATTGAGGGAACTAGATATGTCTAGTCTAACGAAGAGAATAGCAATAGCACTTAGACTTATATACCGCTTCACAGTGCTTTACAGCCCTCTCTAAGCCTATTGCCCCCAACAATCTGGGTCTTCATTTTACTGACCTTGGAAGGATGGAAGGCTGAGTCAACCTTGAGCTGGTGAGAATCGAACTGCTGGCAGTCGGCAGAATTAGCCTGCAATACTGCATTCTAACCACTGCACCACCATGGCTCATCAACAATGAGCCACAGCTCATAAGCAATGATACAGAAGAGATCCTGGGTGGATTCCTTAGAAGCACCAGAGAGAAGATCCTTCTGGTTTCCACCAAAAGGTGCTTCTCCAGCTCTGCCGTAGAACCCACATTTTCACAGACAGATTTGGCCTCAAGTGTTTTGCAGTCTGGCAAACAACAAAAGCCGTCCCTACATTCATGGCCCTAAAACAGACCCAGTACAGGCAGTCCTCGACTCACAACAGTTCATTTAGTGACCGTTCAAAGTTACAATGGCACTGGAAAAAAAGCGACTTATGCCAGTTTTTCAGAGTTACGACCTTTGCAGCATCGCCAGGATCACGTGATCAAAATTCAGATGCTCGGCAACTGTGTCCTACTTATGACCGTTGCTGTGTCCCAGAGTCATGTGATCACTTTTTGCGACCTTCTGACAAGCAAAGTCGATGGGGAAAGCCCAGATTCACTTAACAACCGGGTTAGTAGCATATCAACCGCAGTGATTCACTTAACAACTGTAGCAAGAAAGGTCGTACAATTGGGCAAAACTCACTTTAACAACTGTCTCACTTAATGACAGAAATTGGGGGCTCAGTTGTGGTCATAAGTTGAGGTCGACCGGCACTGGTTGTCTTCTATTACAACAATTCGTTTAGCAATTGAAATTATGACAGCCCTGAAAAAAAGGGATTGTTGACTGGTCCTGAAACCTCACACTTTCTTGAAAAGGAACGAGGCCCCTGAACCAACCCAGCTAGAGTCCACCCCCGAGTCCCCTCACGAGTCCCCAGCACGTACTGCAGCTTCGCTCTCGGGGTCCAAGGCGCTTGTGGCTTCATCCAGCACCAACACTTTGGGATCACGGATCAGGGCCCGGGCGATGGTCAGCCGTTGCTTCTGCCCCACGGACAGCTGGCCTCCTTTCTCCCCCACCTCTGCAGGAAGATAAGCAAGAAAGATGGAGGGGAGCAAGACAAATCAATCCCCTAAATCTTGTTGCCCCAAAGNAGAGAGAGAGAGAGAGAGAGACGCAGCAAAGGCAGGAGCCCCACCCAATAAGCTTGTCAGCTTGTTGGAGAACAGCATGAGGCCTCTCTTTTTTACACACACACACACACACACAGAGAGAGAGAGAGAGAGAGAGAGAGAGAGAGAGAGAGAGAGAGAGAGAGAGAGAGAGAGAGAGAGAGAGAGAGAGAGAGAAGGAAAGCGCAAGTGCTTCTCTCTGTCTCTCTCTCTGTCTCTCTCTCTCTGCAAATGGACTGGGAGCCGCAGTAGAAGGCTCAAAGAGCCACATGCGGCTCCGGAGCCATGGGTTGCTGACCTGTGGTATAACCTATCGTGTTTCCCAAAAATAAAACCGCGTCTTATATTAATTTTCGCTCCAAAAGACACATTAGGGCTTGTTTTCTAGTTAGAGCTTATGTTTGGGGAAATACGGTACTAAATGCATCTGTCTGGCTGACGATCTTAACTAGGGCTTATTTTGGGGGTAGGGCTTACATTACGAGCATCCTGAAAAAAACCATGCTAGGGCTTAATATCTGGTTGGGTCTTATTTGGGGGGGAAACACGGTAGTCCTCAGGTTACACCAGCCAGTGGGACTGCTGGAGTTTCTGTTGCTAAGTAATGTACTCGTAAAATGTGATGTCACCTTTTGATAGTACCTCACAGAGTGTTAAAAAAAATGTATTGATGCTCTTACAATTCTGATTTGCTCTTTGTTTCCAATAAAAACTTACCAGATTCCAACTGAGGCAACCTAGTCCTATTATGGACGATGCCTCCAACAGAACAAAAGTTTCACGAGTGTCCTTATGTAAAACGTTTATTTGAAAAGGATATAGCCCAACAGTATGCCTTTAATTACTCATTGCACACAATTGAGTTTTAATGTATTGTGCCTGTTCTTCATATTTTGTATTAGGAGCCATGACAAATCAATGAACACCCCTGCTTTACAGAGCAGGAGAACAAGGAGAATAAGGACTTGAAAAGGAAACTATAGTATTAGATCACAAGAAAAATACAGGCCAATTACAATGAAACAAAGTGAAAATTATGACCAGCTACGCCAATACAGCAGATTTCCCCTTTATTAGAGGATGTCACAGGACTGCATTGCTTAGCAATGGCAATCCAACGGCTGCCTTTAACTGAATCCTGCCGGTCATTAGGTGAGGACTTCCTCACCAGTTCCTGATGGCTTCTCACAACCAAAGTTTGTGGGGAACACAGCAGGAATTTGCAATTTGGGTGTCTCACATGCGGGCTGGCAGGCAGTTAAGTGGTTGCTGCTGGGTGGGGTGTATTTGTGTGTAGCTTCAGCAGTGTGAGTGAGGGATAGGACTGGCCCCTGCTAGATGGGGGAGGGAGGGTGTGTGTGTGGCCACAGCAGTACATGTTACGTTTTCTGGTTCCTAGGGTGGCTTATGCCAGGTGGGGGAGACTTATCTCTGACTTGTAATCTTTCCTACTGGCTTCCCCATTGCCTTTGCATGTGGGAAGGCGGCAAATGGTGATGATCTGATTGTGGAGTTTGGAGAGGCCAGGGGCTGAGGACAATGCTGTCCCAGGCCTCTCAGCCATTGGGGAAGAAAGGTAGTCGACCGGACAAACAGCTGCCTGCCTTCACAGACACGGGAGGATCGGCTGCTGACAGGCACTGGTGCCAATAGGCAGCAGATCCCCCTCTGATGAAGAACAGCTGCCTCCCCCGCTCAATCCAAGGGCACGGAGAGTGGACCTTAGGCAAACTCAGAGAAAGGCTGCGAGGTTACTCGAGAGAAGGTTGCTCTACCCCTCCGCACAAGGAACACCTGGAGTGGATTGATTTAAAAAGAAGCGGTGGGGAGTTAGCCTTTGCCAGGAACAATTGTTTGCTTTGGCTTACACTCCTCCAATTTTGACTCGTGACTTGCCTGGAGAACTGCCTTCTGCCTTGTACCTTGCCTTTGCCCTGAGGACCGCCTTCTGTTTGTGTCTTGCCCTTGCCTTGTGGACTACAGTTTGCCTCATGGGCGCGCTTAACCGGGTGGACTGGACTTAGGACCCTGGACCTTGCCCTGTGAGCGTGCTCCTACTCTGCGGACTTTTCTTTGTAATATACGGGCTGTTGTTTGGGGGACTGTGGGTATAGTGATTGTGGGTATGGTGTAACAATTGGAACTTGAAGGACTAGTTGTAACCACCATTTGTTTAGTGCCATCATACTCTGAAACGATGGACTGAACGAAGGAATGAGCGTAACTCAAGAGCCACCTTTCTACATTGTAACAATGCAAGCAGGATTTCACTTCAGGGGAGCCAAGAATCAGGGCTGGTGGGTTTTCTGGGGGGAAAATGGACCTTTAAAGGATGAATCGAAGGGAGGGAAATGGATTTTGCCCACCTGCAGTGAAGCCTCCTTCTAGCTCACGGATGAATCCCAGGGCATCAGCTTCTTTCGCTGCTTTGCTCACGTCTTGCTCACTGCAGCCTTGCAGGCCGTAGGTGATATTGTCCCAAATGGACCCGGAGAATAGGACGGGCTCCTGGCCCACCAGGGCCACCTGCAATTGGACAGGGAGGCCTATCAGGACAAGGCTGGGCTGAGGGAGAAACTCCATTGATCTTCCTCATCAAGCACCTTTCCAGGGTGGAGCTAGTTAATACTCAAGGCTGGTGCTCAGAATGTGCAGAATTCAGAATAACAAGAGTTGGAAGGGACCGTGGAGGTCTTCTCGTCCAACCCCCTGCTCAGGCAGGAAGCCCTATTACCATTTCAGACAAATGGTTTCCCAATCTCTTTCTAAAAACTTCCAGTGTTGGAACATGCACAACTTCTGGAGGCAAGTTGTTCCACTGATTAATTGTTCTCACTGTCAGGAAATTTCTCCTTAATTCTAGGTTGGTTCTCTCCTTGATTAGCTTCCATCCATTGTTTCTTGTCCTGCCTTCAGATGCTTTGGATAAAAGTTTGACCTCCTCTTCTTTGTGGCAGCCCCTGTGGTATTGGAACACAGCTATCATGTCACCTCTAGTCCTTCTTGTAGTGAATCTTACGTGCAGATGTACGATTCACTACATCCCCCAACTGTAGACCTTGAGCTGTTATCTGCTCTTCTTTGGAGACAAAGTGGCAACACCCAGCCAACCGTGCCTGATTTTGAAAGCTAAGTAGGATCATGCTTTGTTGGCACCTGGATGAACTCCAGGTCCATGGCTAGACTAGGAAGGTCACCAAAAGAAATCACATCAGGGGATAACATTTACACTGTTGCCAGAGAAACGGTGCAGCCACAGTCCTAAATCACAAGAGATTCTCATCTTTTATATGAACCACGTGTGCAGAATTTCCTGAATGCCACACCTTTTTACTTATCAAGGAACATAAGGAATCAAAAGCCTTTGATGCTAGGCATCTTTTACTACTTTCTGCACCAGAGCAGATCTGAGCAACTTTGGAGATTTCAAGCATCAAATTGGTGGTTCACAAAGTTGCCTCAATGGCATTGCGTTCACCATTCACTGGGGCATTTTTGGATGTCAGTCACACAATTTCTGAAAGACAGAGGCTCTTGCCCCCCCCTTTTTTTGAGACAGGAAATGCATTGAAAGCACAGTGTAGGCCAGTGATGGCGAGCCTTTTAGAGACCGAGTGCCCAAACTGCAACCCAAAACCCACTTATGCATCGTCGAGTGCCGGGTGGGTGTGGCCCATTGGCTGGGTGGGGCCAATTGGGTGGGCATGGCTGCAGTGGTAACGGCAGACTGGGTGGGACTAAAAAGTTCAATCAATCCCAACTTTGCAAGATCTTCTTTTTCCCGCGAGAAGTTGAAATTGACTGATTGAACTTTTTTTTTTTGTACACGGCGGCAGAGGCCTAAAGCGAAAAGGTTTTATAAAACCCAGCTGAATGCCTAGGACTCGGGCAACAGCGCACATGCCCACAGAGAGGGCTATGAGTGCTGCCTCTGGCACCCGTGCCATAGGTTCGCCACCACTGGTGTAGGCCATAACAATTAGAATTTTAAAACACAAGCACACAAAAATACCCAGTCAGTTCCAGCCACGTCCTTCTAATATCATGTGGTCCTGCCTACTCTACATCACCCCCTTCAACCACCCAAGGAGACCCAGGCCTCATCCTGCAGGCAATAAGAATCACAACGGACATGGGGCTGGTCTCATCCAAACTGCGTGGCCTAACATTTCTTCACTCTCCATCTTCCTTACTGAATGAACCCCCATTCTAGTGCCAAGAGACCCAAATGTTTCAGTCCAGAAGAGGGTAAAGTCAAAAGCTGCCTCCACCCACTGCTGCTACCAACCAGGCTGGCGCCTCCCTCACCTGCCTATGGAGATACTTGTGCTCATATTTCCCAACTGGGACTCCGTCCAGCAGGACCTCCCCAGAATGGGGTTCGTAGAAGTGCTCCAGGAGGGCGATGCAGCTGCTTTTTCCGCTGCCGTTCAGGCCTACCAACGCCGTCACTTTCCCAGGGCGAAGCTCAAAGGAGACATTCTAGGGCACAAGGAGATGCAAATGCATGCAAAATGAAGCAGGAATATTCAGTGTTAATGAATGCGCATGAAAGCCAGACATCAGCAACCCGATCCACATCTAAAAAAGCTACACATAACGGGTACCCTGTAAATACCACATACAGCCCAAAGACTACTAGAGAGACATTCCTTGAAGATGGGCTCCAGTAAGAGTCCAAAAACTTGGAAGACGAAACCTCTGGTCCTGGTGACTGACCCAGATTTGATCCTGCATATCTAGATCCTACAGTCTCCTACAGCAGCGTTTCCCAACCTTTCCAGGTTGGTGGGGGGGGGGAAAGAGGAGATGGTTTGTGGGAAGGGCAGGCACATGTGCAAGAGTGGGGCTACTAAGGCATGTCACTCGTGCAAGTGGGGCTGCGAGCACCTGCCACTCGTGCAAGTGGGGCTGCGAGCACCTGCCACTCATGCAAGTGGGGTTGCGAGCACCTGCCACTTGTGCAAGTAGGGCTGCAAGCACCGGCGCCAGCCACTCATGTGAGTGGGGCATGTGTGTGCATGTGTGCACACGGTTGGCCATTCACACAGCCCAGCTGTGAATAGGCCACAGCCCGGAAGTGGGCCGCAGCCCACAGGTTGAGGACCCCTGTCCTACAGTATAGAAACTTATTTTGTCTTTCTAAAGACCTTTAACGTCTCAACGTTCTTCCTTCCAATGTTCTTCAATGAAAGTGAAAGGATTCTGGTTAGGTTTGTAGAACACACAACCCACTTATCTAAGTTACTTAAAGCTTTAGCAACTGCATTTGAGTGATGCACTGGTGGCGTGGTGGGGCAGTGGTTAGAATGCAATATTGCAGGCTAATTCTGCTGACTGTCAGCAGTTCGATTCTCACCAACTCAAGGCTGACTCAGCCTTCCATCCTTCCAAGATCGGTAAAATGAGGACGCAGATTGTTGGAGGCAAAATGCTAAGTCTGTAAACCTCTTAGAGAGGGCTGTAAAGCATTGTGAAGTGGTATATAAGTAAGTCAGTGACCGAGTGCCCCAAAACTGCTCTGCCCCCCCCACCCTGCCCCTTGCCCTGTCCACTCTGCCCTTGCCCTGCCCCACCCCCATTCTTCCCCCCACTCTGCCCCAACCCCGCCCGCCCACAGGGCCACCCACCGCCTCCATGGCCCTCCGCAGCAGGTTGCCCAGGCGGCCCTGCAGCGCCATCGTTGTCCCGCCCTCCGCCCACGCCCCGCAGCATCATCTGCACGTGATGGGGCATGAGGGCGGTCCCTGCTGCCCAGCTGCCATGTCCTTGGCTGCACTGCTCCGCACCCACGGGTGACTCTCCATGGGGGGGCTGCTAGTGAGGAGGGGTCCACGGGGGAGGCGGGACTGGGGCAATGGTGCACGTGCCCACAGAAAAGGCTCAGAGTGCCGCCTCTGGCACGCGTGCCATAGGTTCGCCACCACTGGTCTAGGACGGTGCTATTACTATTGCTATTGGGTGTCATGCAAAGCAGCCCGGATGCTCTCCCATATGGTACCTTCAGGACCTGGATCTCGGGGCGGGAGGGATAGCAGAAGGAAACATTTTGGAAGGAGATGCATCCGGAGAGGGATTTTGGAGACAGCGTCCCTTCTGTGCTGACAGAAGGTTTCCGGTCAAGATATTCAAATACTTTTTCTGCTGCGCCCACATTGCTCAGGGCATCCCCGTAAGTGTAAATCAGGGCCTGTGGGAGGAAAAGGAAAGGGCAGCAATCTGAAATTTGCAATTTCAGCCAAGTTCGTCTGCAACTTTGAACTTGCAGCTTGGTGCAAATTGCTGGTTTCTGTTCACAAATGGCCACATTTCTTTCTAAAACAGAAAACTCACAGGAATTTGATTTGAAATCTGGAACGCCCTTCCATTCCTTATAAAGATTCACAGCAAAAAAAAAAAAAAAAGACCACCTTGCAAAAGCCCTCAGAGTTTTATTTTTGGAAAACAGCATTTCTGTGGGAAAATAATTGAGTAGGAAGAAACAATTTGGACAAAACCAGAAGCACCAACCAAACTGATAATGTGCGCAGTCATTTCCTCAAAGAAACAGCAGCATTTCTTTTTTTAAAAAAAAGTATTTCTAAAGAAGTTTTGTTCTTTTGTTTCCGCTTATTTGCTACTTGTTGAGTTGCGTGTAATGCATATCTTTCTGCAAAAAAAGAAATCCAGTGTTCCTTTATCCAAAACCAAAACCAAAACCATTTTTTTTAATCTATAAAGGGAGAGACAATTTGGTGTTTATCAGCAGCTCCATCTCTATCCCTTCTTGCCACTTGGAAGTATAGCAGCTTCTCAGCTCCAAGTCACTCAAATGTTCTCCAAATGTCATTTCATGTCAGACCTGCCCCAGCCTGATCCCTTAGGGAAGAAAAACCCTCGACTCCATTTAGCTGAAGTGAAAGGTACTTTTACTAAGAGATGCTGCTTGCAGTAAAGTCAGGCAGAATCTGAGTTTCCTGTGCAACAAGACAAAGCTATTTCCTTCAGTCCCCCTCACACCATGACCAATCCAAATGTCGCCAGCCAATGCAATGTCGCCGGGATGTTTTGGGAACACTGAGGTTTTTGGGCTGGTAACTTTCCATACTGAGGGCAAATGGCCTTGAAGACACCTTGGCACGAACTGGTCTCATGGTGATCTGCTTTTCTTCAGCTGTCAAGCCCCTCCCAAATTCCAACACAAAAATGCATACAGGTTTATTGTCCATCTGTGTCCCCCCCACATGCCTTTGATGGCAGGACGCCAGCGCAGCACCAAGCTGAAGATGATGGACCTGACATTTCAAAACAATCATTACACACAGTCCAACATATGTCGCACAGGCCTACACAAACATCAGTAACTCGCACAAAATGAAATTAGTCTTAAACAGGCCCAGAACTGCAGCCTAGATCTATAAGTAAAATTAAATATAGTTCAACACTAAAATTTGACCACCCTGTAGGGAATGGAATTGCTGGACGGAAATGCATTTTAGTTCTTGAAAAGGAGAGTAAAAAAGAAAGAAACAAAGCAAGAATCCAACTGTAGGGTGCGATGAAGGCAGAAGGGTCAAATGAACAGAGGGTTGAGGAACATGGCAACCACCAAATGACCCGAAGTGCCAATAAACAAGAATATTTGTAGCTCAGGGTTGACACGAGGAGTCCTTGGGCTGTCTGAGCTTGCTTATTTTCTTGCAGACGTTTCATTACCCAAACTAGGTAACATCATCAGTGCTGTTACCTAGTCTGGGTAATGAAATGTCTATGAGAAAACAAGGAAGCTGAGAGAGCCCCAAGGAACCCTCAAGCTGAAGTGCTACAGAAGAAAATGTTGTCAAATCTAAGCGTTCACCAACCTGTACACACCGCCCTACATTTGTCTGGTAGAGGATGAAGGAGACCAAGTTTCCTTCGGTCATGAGGCCAGTGAGGATCTGCTGATAACCACAGTAGAGCAGGATCAGCTTCACGCTCAACCGGAGGACCTGGAGTGGGAGAAAAACAGTAGGCCGTGGCTGAGAATCCTGCCTCTCTCACACGCCATGGCATCTTCTTACTTCTTTTGGGTGGGGATATGAAACATTTTTTTAAATGTTCTTCCATTCTGCAGACATTTTTTGGCAGGGTTGCGATTTCTGGGCAAGAACCAGGTTTTTGGTGCCATACAAAAGGCCAACAGGGTTAGGACCATCCTAATTTCCAAAAGGTGAATGTTTCATAGGGTGGGCAATACAGCAGAAAAGGTATACCTTCTGGGCCTTACCAAATGGCATTCCCTAGTGTAGGAGTCCCCAACCCCCGGGCCATGGCCCACTACCGGGCCACAGCCTAGTCGAAACCGAGCTGTGGGAGAATGGGCAAGTGCACGCATGTGAAGCTCCACTCACACGAGCAATGGGCAAGTGCCCGCATGCGTGCAGAGCTCCACTCACATGACCTGAGGGCGCTTGCGCTCGTGCGTGAAGCTCCACTCACATGAGCAGAGAAATAAACAGCCAATACAGGTAGTTCTCGACGTACGACCGCAATTGAGCCCAAATTTTTTGTTACTAAGTGAAACATTGGCTAAGTGAATTTTACCCCATTTTATGACCTTTTGTACTGTTGTTGTTAAGTGGATCACTGCAGTTATTAAGTTAGTGACATGGTTGTTAAGCGAATCTGGCTTCCCCATTGACTTTGCTTGTAAGAAAGTCATAAAAGGTGACCCCAGGCCACTGCAACCATCATAAATATGAGTCAGTTGCTAAGCATCTGAATTTTGATCATGTGACCATGGGGATACTGTACCGGTCATAAGTGTGAAAAGCAATCGTAAGTCACTTTTCTCAGTGCCGTTGTAACTTTGAACAGTCACTAAATGAACTACCTGTATAGACTCCAGACTAGCATTGGTAGATCAGTCATGAATGGAACAGGTAGTCAAATCCCATGACAAAGGTCAGAATTGTGTAAATCATGGAATTCCCCGTGGTTTTCTATGAAAGTGAAAGTTGGACTTTAAAGAAGCAGGATAGGAAGTATATTGATGTTTTTACACTTTGATGTCAGAGAAGACTCCTGACAGCCAAGAAAACAAGCCGATGGGTCATTCAACAAATTAAACCAGAGTTCTCACTCAAGGCATGTGTCAAGAAACTGCGCAGCAGCTGTCCAGATGAAATTGGAGACACTGACACAAACTTGTAACCTTTTATATAAATATAAATATATTTAACATTCAAATCTACAGCAATCTTTGTCATCAACCAGGAAAGGAAGAACATAAAGATAGTCGGGAACACAGGAATATGCTGAGGTAAAACTAAAACAGTATACAGAACACACAGATGAAAAAGGCGGGGAAAAAGGGAAACTCCCCCTTTGTACTTACAGCAACCAATCACAGTGTAGATTGCCTCATGCATGAATCAGCACTCTCTAACTAATCAACTACAGCTGTGTGTTCTGGCCTGTTGTATACTTCAAGAAGCTCTCAGGGAGCACCTAGCCATCCAGGGGAGCAAAAGGGTTGATTTCTAGAGCTTCCCCTTTCCCAGGCAAGTTTCTTCTGACTTAGAAAACATTCTAAATACAAAACTGTGGTGAATCTGTAGCAGACCAAAAAAGTAATGGTACAAGTAAGACTCCATTTTTCCACCAGAAGTCTGCTCGGAGGAAGTGCCAATCAGCTGGAGCCAATCAGCTGGAGCCCTGCTGGCTCCTGGGGCTCCTGCCGAGCCCAGACAATCCTGCAGTTGCAGCTGCCTCTCCCTCAGGCTTGACTCACTTTGGCTCATTCCCCTCCCCTGCTACACTTGGCTAGCAATCGCGTACCACCTGCCATGTGGCAAAGTATCACAAGTGGTACGCGTACCACCGGTTGAAAAGCCCTGTCCTAGAGGACTTACCCGGACAACGAATACGTAAACAATCCTTTCCACGTCCCTTTGCTTCTTCAGCTGGCAGGTGTCCTCCAAGGACGCCTCATAGCGCTGCGACTCCTTCTCCTCAGTGGCAAAGCTGCGCACAGTCTGCACGGACGAGATTACCTCATACACCACCTCCTCTGAGCGGGCCACCGAGTCCTGGATCGCCTTCAGTAAAGCCTGGATGGACCATGAAGGAAGCAGCAAAGTGAGCCTCCTGAAAACTACCTTGGACGAGGCATCCTGCTGATGGTGGCATACCCAAACCAAAGTTCAGTGGCCTCATTCTGAGGAGAAGACCCCAAAAATGCTTCATTCCACTCCATCGCATTTTATTTCACTTATTTCTCACATGTGACCAACCGGATGCCAGAGTACAAGCTAAAGAGGGAGATGTACTATCCCACTATTATGCTTACTTCCCACAGCCCCCTGGTTAATTTCCTCTCCATGCACAGAGGGAGCTGAAATCCTTCAGAAAGCTGCAGCAACACTTGAGAGCAAAAGAGCTGCCTGCTGGTAGCTGAAATCTGTTGAAATCTTCTTGGCAGGTAGCACTTTTGCTCCACCCTATAATGACCTGGGAGATTGCAATTGGGAGTTCCAGCATGGCAGACATTGGGCAAAACGATTGTGTAGGCATCTTACTTAAGTGTCCTCAGTGACAAGATTTTAGTCTCAATTGTGATCATAACTCGAGGACAAGTTGTAGGATGCCCATCTGCTTTTTCACTATATTTCTATTTGTCTTTGCCTTCAAACTGGCTTCTTCATCCTTTTTTTTTTCCAACTCCTTCTCTGTCTCTCCTTGTAGCTCTCCAGCAAGTGGGGCCCTCATCCTCCTTTTCCTCTTTTCACTTGAGGAAAGAGACAGGGACGCAAACACACAATCCCTTTTCCTTCAGCCCAGGAAAAAGAGGAAACCAGGCTACACAACCCACAACCCATCCTTTTGTACAAGCCACACAGACAAAGGAGTGGGTTTTGATCACACGGCTGCCATCTTGCCTTTTCTGACCTTCTGGAGATGGCACTGCATTCTGCGCTGCTCAGCTCCCTTGAAGTTTCTTTTTTCTTCCCCTCTCTGGCTTGCTTTTCCTTTCCCTCAGCTGGCCCAGTCCCTCGCTCACCAAGCTGGCGTTCCTTCTTCCCCACACGCAATTGGTCTCAGAAACCCAGAAGTGACCATTCCCTCTAGGCCGCGATTTGCCTCCATGATCCCTACCTGATGACGGACATCGTAGACCTTCTGAACGGCCATCATGAGTGGGGTCTCGATCAGCATTAGCAGCGTCAGGCGCCAAGACAGGCGAATCATGAATACATAGAGCCCAATGGCCTTGATCAGGGTGCGCAGGAGGACGTTGGTGTTGAGTGGCACCGAGCGGCTCATCATAGTTGTATCTTTGGAAAGGCGGGAGGCCAGCGCCCCTGTGGGCAAAGATATATCACTCGACAAATGCCACACTGGCAACACAGGGAGGGAGATTATAGGGAACAATCCCCCCAGGAAAGAGAAGACCAAGTCCTTGACATGGTATCCAAGGATAGCAAAGAGTATCCTCTTTGCTATATTCTAACAGTGAGGACAATTAACAGTGGAACGGCTTAACTTCAGAAGTTGTAGGTGCTTCATCACTGGAGGTTTTTAAGAAGAGACTGGGCAGCCACCTGTCTGAAATGGTATAGGGCAGGGGGTCTTCAAACTTGGCCCTTTTATGACTTGTGGACTTCAACTCCCAGAATTCCTCAGCCAGCATGCCTGGCTGAGGAATTGTGGGAGTTGAGGTCCACAAGTCATAAAAGGGCCAAGTTGGAAGACCCCTGGTATAGGGTCTCCTGCTTGAGCAGGGGGTTGGACTAGAAGACCTCCAAGGTCCCTTCCAGCTCTATTCTGATTGCTATTCTGATTGCTCTTTGTCATGAGCTACCATTCCCACCTAAGTCCAGGCTACTTCCCCTAGGACAGGGGTAGGCAACCTTGGCTCTTTTATGACTCGTGGACTTCAACTCCCAGAATTCCTGAGCCAGCATGGCTCAGCTTGGAAACCTCTCCCTTTCCCCTCAGCATGGCTGGCTCAGGAATTCTGGGAGTTGAAGTCCACGAGTCATAAAAGAGCCAAGGTTGCCTACCCCTGCCCTAGGATTTGGGGGTAGCCTCCTATCCAAAGAACACCTGAGCTTCTTTCTCTGAAATCAACCCAGGGCTTCCTTCTCTTGAGCAGGTAAAGATTCTCTCCAGCCAGTTTCTGCCAATCATGAAAAAGCTGAACAAGCGTAGGTTTGGTGAATACTTAGATGGCAGACATCTTAGTACCAGGAGAGCTCAGAATTGCAGACTGGATTAAAAAGATAGGGGAAAAAATCCAATGGAAACCACTTCTTTATGGCCTGCAAGGGAAAAACACGGTTGCAACCATTTTGTCCCCAGGAGCAGAGTTTATTCCAAAGCAAAGCCCAGCTATGGCATTAGTTCTGCTTGAAAGGCTAAGATGAGACCTGACTGATACATGGATGGGAGGCCACCAGGAAATCCCAAGTAAGAGTGTGTGTGTGAGAGAGAGAGGGGAAGAGAGAGAGGAAGGGAGGGAGGGAAGAGAGAGAGAGGGAGGGAGGGAGAGGGAGAGAGAGAGGGGGGAGAGAGAGAGGGAGGAGAGGGAGAGGGGGAGAGAGCAGAAAGTGGCACTGGTAAAGCACTTCCATCTTTTCCCCAAAAAATATTAAATGAATGGTCTGCCTAGTCCAGGGGTAGGCAACCTTGGCTCTTTTATGACTCGTGGACTTCAACTCCCAGAATTCCTTAACCAGCCATGCTGAGGGGAAAAGGAGAGGTTTCCAAGCTGAGCCATGCTGGCTCAGGAATTCTGGGAGTTGAAGTCCATGAGTCATAAAAGAGCCAAGGTTGCCTACCCCTGGCCTAGTCATCAGTCAAGCTTCATTTGAGAGACTCTTTTCCTTTAGACAGTTCCAGAAACAATAGCTGCCTGTTTGGGCCCTCACCTGTTTTCACCTCCTGGAAGAAGGCCAGGTCTTGCCACACCAGAGAAGAGAAGAGTAAGTTGCGAGTCCGGATAATCATCCGTGAGATCGTGAACATGAAGAGCCCCCCACGGCAGCTGGCAAACACGGAGCTAGAAGGGAAAAACAGCAAGGGGGGGAGGGGTTGGTTCCTGCTTCTCCAATGGAAACTGAGTCACAGCTCCATGTATGAGCACGTACCGGATTTGACCCGGGTGCAAAGAGAACGAAACGTTCACACGGACAGATCTAGCCCACCGTTTGAGATTAAGTTACTTCTGATGCTCTTCCCTCCATTTTGAAACGGCTTTCATTTTCACATTGAATTTAAATCAGCAACAAGATCCCTGATACCAGCCAAGAACGGATGTTCCTTTAGAAAGCTTTTTTTTTGTTTTTGTTTTTTTTTTCAGATTTGCATTCAAGTGAAAGCTAGCGATAGATCACAAGTTTTAACTGGTTAGACTTCTGCCAGGTTGCAAAACAAGCAGCTAAGGATGTCCCAAAGGTGCTTTTTTCAGGAGCTAACTGGACTATCTTGTTTTCTTTTTGACGCTTCTTCAGCTCTGGATGAGAAGCGAAACGTCTTCAAAGAAAAACAAGGAAGTCCAGTTGCCGCCTGAAAAACGCACCTTTGGGACACAGGGCAGAAAACATACTGCAGCCAAGAAGGCTCCACACACATTTGCACTGCTCAGGTGACCTTGAGGACACATATAAACCTCCAAGTGGCCTCAACAATTCTCTGAAAGAATGCAAATATTATTATTATTATTATTATTATTATTATTATTATTATTATTATTATTATTATTATTATTATTATTATGTGCAATCCCAAAACAACTGGAGCACCACTTGAACACCATTGGCATTGACAAATTTGCTATTAGTCAATTGCAAACTGCTTCCATCCTGTGATGATATCTGTAATACCATCAAACATCCACATCTGCCTATCCCAGGTCCTTGGTAAGGACTCGATAGGTAGACAAAAATGCCAAATCCAGTCTGAACATCTGGCTGACTGTGCGATGATCATCATCAACAACAACAACAACAACAACAACAACAACAACAACAACAATAATAATAATAATAATAATAATAAGATAGAAGGGACCTTGGAGGTCATCTAGTCCAACCCCCTGCTCAGGCAGGAAACTCTACACCATTTCGGACAAATGGCTGTCCAGTCTCCTCTTTAAAACTTCCAGTGTTGGAGCATTCACCGCTTCTGGAGGCAGGTTGTTACACTGGTTAATTGTTCTAACTGTCAGGAAATTTCTCCTTAGTTCTAGGTTGCGTCTCTCCTTGATTAGTTCCCATCCGTTGCTTCTTGTCCTGCCTTCAGGCACTTTGGAGAGAATAGTTTAACTCCCTCTTCTTTGTGGCAGCAGCCCCTGAGATATTGGGGAGATTGCTATCATGTCCCCCCCTCAATCCTTCTCTTTGTTAAATTAGACACACCCAATTCCAAATGACCAGCTGCCTGCAAGGAATATAAATCCTTCTATTCCCCAGCATCCAGTCAGAGCTGAAGAAGCTTCTTGGATGAGAAGCGAAATGTCCTCAAAAAACAACAAGGAAATCCAGTTGCCTCCTGAAAAAAAATCACCTTTGGGACAACCATGTCCTGGATGACTGAGAGTCTCCACAGACAAGCAGCTAAGAAGAAAGCAAGGGCTCAGGTTTGCTTCAGGAGGGCTCCAGAGAACAACCTAATTTTCAGACCTTTCTTGAGGTCTTAAAACATTGGCTGGGTTCAGTTCTTTTAGGCCTCACTTGGCCTTTCACTGGCAGGCCAAGAGGGAAAAGGCACCTCCCCTGGAGTATGCAGCTTTGGGACCCAACAACTGATGAAGCCAAGATCAAAACCACATTTACGGCAGAGATCTGGCTGATCTCAGTTGATCTCAAAAAGACAAGCGGCATCAAAGCTGGCTGGCATTGGGACAGGAGGCCACTAGGAAATCCCAGAGCAGAGGTTACACGAGGAAGTAAAATAAAAATCCCCAAAGAAGACAAGTCAATAGCTTCCTTATAGCTGGCAAGGGGGAAAAAAATGCCCCAGTATCTCCATGAAGGCAACTTCATCCAATGGGATCACCCCTTGTACTGCCTTGTGAACAAGATGCCGGGCAACAACAGAACCGTAATCCTGGGTGTGTATTTAAGGGCAGCTGCAGCAAAGGTGCTGGTGGGGCCTGGAATAAGCTCACCTTGCAAATGAGATCAGGAAGAGTAGAGAGATGGCCGTGGAAAAGGCTTCGGCGTCGTATTTGGTGCCCAGGATGTCAATCAAACGCCCAGTGTAATAGGGCAGGAACGTTTCACCTGCAAGGGGGGGGGGAAGAGCAGAGGAGGTGATGTAGGACCTCTTATCAGGAAAGGCAGCTTAAGCCATACACACACACACACACACACACACCGTAAATTGTACACCTGTTCTGTGAAATGCAAGGAAACCATGGTTCCCGTCCCAACTATGGAAAGAATGGGGCAGCCCCTCAAAATGGGAGAAAAGATGCTCGAATTGGGTCACTGAAAGAGCTGAATGGAGAGTTTGGAACATCCTGTCTTCCTGTCTGCATCTCTTTTCATCCTGGAAAACAGGACACACCCTGGTGAAAGCAAGTTCAGAGCCAACGGCCGAAGCCTCCAGAATTCCACATTTTATCTGGGCAGGAACTGCTCCGTGGCAGGAGGCAACCAAGAAGGGAATCAATCAGAGGGGATTCAGGGAGAACGTCAAAAGGAGCAGCAGAATTTCAAAGACTGAGGTCAGGTCTATTAAAGACCTTTTGGTGCGACTGAGTTATTTTATTTTCTTTAGTGTATGGTGTGATTGTAGCCCTGGTGACTATTTGTGGTTCTCACAAGATTCGCCTTTCTCGCCATGCACATGTATACATAACCCGAACTAGGCTGTTGTTTCTCTGTGTCATATAATACATGTGGTTCTATGCGTAATTCTGTATTTATTTATTTATCTATCTATCTATCTATCTATCATCTATCTATCTATCTATCTATCTATCTATCTATCTATCTATCTATCTATCTATCTATCTATTTATCTATCTATTTTATTGATTTATGGCAGGGGTGTCAAACTCAATTTCACTGAAGGCCGCATCACCCTTGCGGTTGCCCTGGGGGGGCCGGGGGTGTGTGGCCAGAGTGGGTGCAGCCTACTGGGTGGGCGTGGATGGAGTGGGTGTGGCCTACTGGGTGGGCGTGGCCAGTTCTACATCATTCACGTCAAGGGTGCCTATGGGGGGCCTGGGCAGGAGTGGGACAGACCTGAGGGTCTCTGGTAGAAGGGGGGTGGGACCAGGGCAAGTGCCAAGGCATGGTCCACCGGGGCAAGTGCCAAGATGGCCACCACAAAATTGTACATTGGCTCCCGGCTGGCCTGGGCCAGGGCCAAGGCAGAGGAGGCCGTTCCCTCACTGTTTCCAGGATGGCTTCGCGGGCCACATGAAACCATTTTGCGGGCCGCATCCGGCCCCAGGGCCTTGTGTTTGACATGTCTGATTTATGGCATATTTATGTAGTGTATATCGGTGGCTCTTTGAGAGCTGTACGCAATGCAATTTCATTTTAATGTATGCCAATTAGTGTACGTTCGAGGTGACAATAAAGTTATTATTCTATTCTATTCATTTATCCTGCGACATAGAGAATGATTTAATCCAGTATCAACTCACCAATCACCGCCAGGATGAGGAACAAGAAAGCACCAGTGAGATACAGCTTGTCTGGACGGAAGAGCTTGAGCATCTTACAAAGGGTGGCTTTGTCTTCTTTCCGGGACTCCTTTGGGCTTCGTCCTTCTGCCAGGATCCCCCAGAGGAGCTGGGAGAAGCCCACCGCCCCGTAGATTGCCAGCCACCAAGACCAAGCAGCCGAAGAGACCAGGAGGGGAGGGTCCCCAAGCCAGTGTCCCACCAACAGATACAAAGGGGGCAGGATGCTGACTGCAGCCACCGTGGAAAAGGACATCGGGGAGGCCCGACCCATGGAGAGCAGGCCCCTGACCCCCCAGAGAACCAGCAGTCGGAGAGCGGCCTCCAACCAAGCCGCTGAGACCCCCAGGGGGACCAGGGAGGGGCTCCATCCATTCAGCAAAGAGAGCAGGATTCGGTCACAGAGAAGCAGGGGAACTGCCTGAAACACGACAGGGATCAGCATCTTTCTGATGGGCTCTGGGGAGAGAGAGGGAGGGATTACTGGTTATGGGAATCAGGGGATTATGGATTTAAAAGGATCACTGTATGAGATATTTGGTCCCTCAAGTCAACTAAACTGCCTCCCAATTCTGTACCATCCAAGATCCTGCATCTAAATCAGCTTACTTCCCAGCAAAGGATTCCTGTGGCTGCAGCCTCAATACTCATTCTGAGTGCAGCAAATCTTGCGGCAGTTTCAGGAAAGGTCACATTTACACTAATTTTGGCTTCTTTGGTTACAGGCACCTTTCTGAGTATTTTAATTTGCGACACGTTCTCCGGTCCTAGGGGCATCCCGGCAATGCTCGTGAAGGCTGAAATCAGAATAACAAGAGTTGGAAGGGACCTCGGAGGTCATCTAGTCCAACCCCCTGCTCAAGCAGGACACCCTATATACCATTCCAGACAAGTTGACTGTCCGGTCTCTTCTTAAAAAACCTCCAGTTATGGAGCACCCACAACTTCCGAAGGCAAGCCGTTCCACTGGTTCAGGGGTAGGCAACCTTGGCTCTTTTATGACTCGTGGACTTCAACTCCCAGAATTCCTGAACCAGTCATGCTGAGGGGAAAGGGAGAGGTTTCCAAGCTGAGCCATGCTGGCTCAGGAATTCTGGGAGTTGAAGTCCACGAGTCATAAAAGAGCCAAGGTGGCCTACCCCTGCTTGACTGGTTAATTGTTCTCACTATTAGGAAATGCCTCCTTAACTCTAGATTGCTTCTTCGTTCAGTTTCCTTGGCAAGAAACCCCAGAACTGTGACAGAAGCGTTTGAATATCCAGGTCGGTTCTTTCAGGCTAGTAAGGATTTGAACCCAGCTCCCATCCTCCGGAGTAGAGGCGCGACGCAAAACAGGAGCCCCAAAGTTTAGATCCCGCGCAAAGTAGTAGTAGTAGTAGTAGTAGTAGTAGTAGTAGTAGTAGTAGTAGTAGTAATAATAATAATAATAATAATAATAATAATAATAATAATAATAATAATAATAATAATAATAATAATAATAATAATGATGATGATGATGATGATGATGATGTTGGAAAGGACCCTGGAGGTCATCTAGTCCAACCCCCTGCTCAGGCAGGAAACCATATAGAAAGAAACACGCCAGGGTTAGTTCTTAAGAAGGCAGGGAATCGGAGATCACTACCCAGCTACTTAAGGAGGGCGTGGACTGCGCTCCCCCTCATCCGCAGCCAGCATGAGCAGCCGTGGTGGATGAGAATGATGGGGAGTGGAGTCCCTCGCACCTCCGGAGCCGCTCAATCATCCAGATTGTGCAACCCTCCGCTCTTTTTTCCAGCCTCTCACCTTCCGGCAGCGGCCAGGAAAGTCCTTCCATGCCGGGCTTTTGATCCTTCTCGATCCGACGCCTCGCTTCAGCCGTGCCGGGCTGGGTTTCCCTCTCTTATCCACAAAACTCGCAGCACAGAGCCGAAAAACCCCCCTAACAAGTTGCTTTCGCTTTCGGTTTGAGCTTCTCGTTATGTCCCTGTGTCATCGCTTTTTTCTAAGCTGCATTAGTTGCTAATGAGCCTCCCTGGAGCAATTCCAACTGGCAGAAGGCCTGGCTCCTTGAGGAGCCCAATCTCCGGTTGTCTCTGCCCATCGGGAAGAGCGGATGCACCCCAGATCCCATCAAATCCTAGTGATGGTGGACAATCCCTTAAAAGATGAGCCAGCCGTGTGCTACATCTGTCAAAAAAAGCCAACAAGGCATTAGCAAGAGGGATAGAATCCAGATCACGCGAAGTGTTAACACCACATTATAACGCCTTGGTAAGGCCACACTTGGAATACGGCGTCCAGTTTTGGTCACCACGATGTAAAAAAGATTTTGGGACTCTAGAAAGAGTACAGAGAAGAGCAACAAAGATGATTAGGGGACTGGAGGCTAAAGCATATAAGGAACGGCTGCTGGAATTGGGTATGTCTGGTTTAATGAAAAGAAGGACTAGGGGTGACATGATATCAGTGTTCCAATATCTGAATATTTGTCTGAAATGGTATAGGTTTCCAGCCTGAGCAGGGAGTTGGACTAGAAGATCTCTAAGGTCCCTTCCAACCCTGATATTCCTATTCTATTCTATTCTATTCTATTCTATTCTATTCTATTCTATTCTATTCTTATTCCTATTCCTATTCCTATTCCTATTCTATTCTTCTAATTCTATTCTATACTCTATATTCTATTCTAATCAGGGATTGCCACAAAGAAGAGGGAGTCAAGCTGTTCTCCAAAGCGCCTGAAGGCAGGACAAGAAGCAACAGATGGAAACTGATCAAGGAGAGAAGCAACCTGGAACTAAGGAGAAATTTCCTGACAGTTAGAACAATTAACAAGTGGAACAACCTGCCTCCAGAAGCGGTGAATGCTCCAACACTGGAAGTTTTTAAGAAGAGACTGGACAGCCATTTGTCCGAAATGGTATAGGTTTCTTGCCTGAGCAGGGGGTTGGACTAGAAGACCTCCAAGGTCCCTTCCAACTATTCTATTCTATTCTATTCTATTCTATTCTATTCTATTCTATTCTATTCTATTCTTATTCTTATTCTTATTCTTATTTATTCAGTTCTATTTTCTATTCTGTTCTATATTCTATTCTATTCTATTCTATTCTATTCTATTCTATTCTATTCTATTCTATTCTATTCTATTCCATTCCATTCCATTCCATTCCATTCCATTCTACTCTACAAATCAACACGAACATCTTGTGGAAGCGATGCAGTGTCATGCCTTCTCAGTTGTGCCTTCGGGAACATCACCTGCCCAGTGACACCTGTGGGGCCCACCTTTGAAATGCCCTTTTAAGACCTGACTGTGTTCCCAGAAGTACAGTTGGGGTGTCTTTGGAGTCCTTGTGGTTTTTCTTTTCCCTGAATGTTATTTTATTTAGTTTTGTCTGGGCAGTTATGTCCCTTTTAAGTTTTCTTTTAAATACAGGTAGTCCTTGACTTCCCATAATTCATTTAGTGACCGTTGAAAGTTACAATGGCACTGAAAAAAGTGACTTATGAGCGTTTTTCACAGTTATGACCTTTGTAGCATCCCCGTGGTCACGTGATCAAAATTCAGATGCTTGGCAACTGGCTCATACTTACGACCGTTGCTGTGTCCCAAGGTCATGTCATCCCCTTTTCCAACCTTCTCACAGGCGAAGTCAATGGGGAAGCCGGATTCACTTAGCAACCGGGTTACTCACTTAGCAACTGCAGTGATTCACTTAACAACCACAGCAAGAAAGGTCGTAAACTGGGGCAAAACTCACTTAACAAACAGCTCATTTACCAACAAAAATTTGGGGCTCAACTAGGGTCGTTAAGTCGAGGATTCCATGTATTCTAAGCTGTCCAGAGTTCTTGTTTAGTTTCGTTTTGTTCGGGAAATTTTGCTCACCTTCCCCCACTCAGAAACTCTCCTGGTATTCCAGACCAGCTTCCATTTTTTGCCAAACTCCATCATCCTGGTTCCTCACACGATGTCTCCATGTATTGCACCTCTTCTTTCTGTTTCCATTATAAAGTGAGGAGCACAGCAGGGGTTTATGTCCTGGTGGGGTAGCTTTCCCAAAGAGGGCAGAGCCAAAGCCAATTTGGGGAAGGGCTCGGGAGTCCTAAGGGTGGGGCAGTTACTGTGTTTTAGGCATGTGTTTTACACCTTAATTAAATTAAAGTCTTCTACAATTCCAGACATAAATATAAAAAAGAGTCCATGTGTATTTATTTGTTTGTTACATTTTAATAGAATGGAATGGAATGGAATGGAATAGAATAGAATAGAATAGAATAGAATAGAATAGAATAGAATAGAATAGAATAGAATAATAATGGAATGGAATGGAATGGAATAGAATAGAATAATAATGGAATGGAATGGAATAGAATAGAATAGAATAGAATAGAATAGAATAGAATAGAATAGAATAGAATAGAATAGAATAGAATAGAATAGAATAGAGTAGAGTAGAGTAGAGTAGAGTAGAGTAGAGTAGAGTAGTGTAGAGTAAAATAAGAATAGAGTAGAATAGAGTAGAGTAGAGTAGAATAGAATAGAATAGAATAGAATAGAATAGAATAGAATAGAATAGAATAATAATGGAATGGAATGGAATGGAATAGAATAGAATAATGGAATAGAATAGAATAGAATAGAATAGAATAGAATAGAATAGAATAGAATAGAATAGAATAATAATGGAATGCAATAGAATAGAATAGAATAGAATAGAATAGAATAGAATAGAATAGAATAGAATAGAATAGAATAGAATAGAATGAGTTGGAAGGGACCTTGGAGGTCATCTAGTTCAACCCCCTGCTCAGGCAGGAAGCCCTATACTATTTCAGACAAATGGCTGTCCAGTCTCTTCTTTAAAACTTCCAGAGCTGGAGGGTTCACAACTTCTG
>NW_015388978.1:60341-63851 GCF_001527695.2 Protobothrops mucrosquamatus
AATAGAATAGAATAGAATAGAATAGAATAGAATAGAATAGAATAGAATAGAATAGAATAGAATAGAATGAGTTGGAAGGGACCTTGGAGGTCATCTAGTTCAACCCCCTGCTCAGGCAGGAAGCCCTATACTATTTCAGACAAATGGCTGTCCAGTCTCTTCTTTAAAACTTCCAGAGCTGGAGGGTTCACAACTTCTGGTGGCAGGTTGTCCCACTGGTTAATTGTTCTAACTGTCAGGAAATTTCTCCTTAGTTCACCAAAGCTCCAGAGGGCAGGACAAGAAACAATGGTTGGAAACTGATCAAAGAGAGAGAAGCAACCTTGAATTAAGGAGAAACTTCCCGACAGTGAGGACAATTAGCCAGTAGAACACCTTGCCTCCAAAAAACCTTGGGCACTCTATCACTGGAGATTTTTAAGAAGACAAGTCACTTGTCTGAGATGGTATAGTCCTCCTGCTTGAGCAGGGGGCTAGACTAGAAGACCTCCAAGGTCCCTTCCAGCTCTATTCTATTCTACCTAGTTCTAGGTTGCTTCTCTCCTTGATTAGTTTCCATCCGTTGCTTCTTGTCCTACCTTCAGGCACTTTGGAGAATAGCTTGACTCCCTCTTCTTTGGGGCAACCCCTGAGATATTGGAACACGGCTATCATGTCCCCCCTCGTCCTTCTCTTCATTAAACTAGACATACCCAATTCCAGCAACCATTCCTTATATGTTTTAGCCGCCAGCCCCCTAATCATCTTTGTAATAATAATAATAATAATAATAATAATAATAATAATAATAATAATAATAATAATAATAATAATAATAATAATAATAATAATAATAATAAATAATAATAATAAAGTTGGAAGGGACTTTGGAGGTCATCTAGTCCAACCCCCTGCTCAGGCAGGAAACCTTATACCATTTCAGACAAATGGCTGTCCAGTCTCTTCTTAAAAACTTCCAGTGTTGGAGCATTCACCGCTTCTGGAGGCAGGTTGTTCCACTGGTTAATTGTTCTAACTGTCAGGAAGTTTCTCCTTAGTTCTAGGTTGCTTCTCTCCTTGATTATTTTCCATCCGTTGCTTCTTGTCCTGCCTTCAGGCGCTTTGGAAAATAGCTTGACTCCCTCTTCTTTGTGGCAGCCCCTGAGATATTGGAAGACTGCTATCATGTCCCCCCTCGTCCTTCTCTTCATTAAACTAGACATACCCAATTCCAGCAACCGTTCCTCATATGTTTTAGCCTCCAGTCCCCTAATCATCTTTGTTGCTCTTCTCTGTACTCTTTCTAGAGTCTCAACATCTTTTTTACATCATGGTGACCAAAACTGGATGCAGTATACATCTGGTCATAATCCAAAGTGACATTTTTCCAGATCTGCAGTTGAAATTCCTTGAACAGTGTTGCAGAAATTGGGACGGACACGCTAACCGGTTCCTTCAATGAAAGCAGCCCTTGAATCATCTGTGGAATGGGAAGTAATGAACAAATTATACACAATTAAAAAAACATCATGATTATAATCATGATTCTCCAGGGATCCACATTCTCCCCAAAGAGGGATTCCTGCTCTCTGCTTCTTGTTCTTCGATCGCTTGCCAGTACCCTCCCCTCATCTTCTGACTGCCAACATCCTGCAAACCAGCATTCAAATTTTTAAACATGGATTATTTTAAGTTGCGGTCGAGCGTTTCCTCGCGTGTTTGAATTCATCAAGAGTGATGCTTCAGCAACCTGCCAGGAAATCCTCCTTAGTAGAAACTGTGGAGAAAATTCCCTGTTTGGTGAACGTGGGAATGGGGAGGTGTGGAGTTTGGCAAGGATAAAAACTTGAGTTGCGCGTATTTCCAGATAAAGTGGGGAAACGGACACAAGATTTAGCTTACGAACGAAGAGAGATCTGTGGCCCTCGCCAGAATGTCCTCAGAAAATTCCTCCAAAATTCTCTCTTGAGGATTCAAAACAGGAGTCGTGATTAATACCCATTTTATTTTCCACCATCAAAGGGATGTATTCTCCTTCAGACATCCAGACAACTTTTAAATTACAAATCAGAGTCCAAAAGAAAAAACGAGCTCAAATGCGGTTTATTGTTGTCCTGTGAAAGGACAGTGGGAACGGTCCCCCATCCCTTTCCTCTCTGCCAGCCCTGAGTGTCAGAAGATCTCCATGCTTGTGGACATCAGCCCATCTCATTTCTTCTCCTCCAAATACTGGTGGAGCAGGTCGCTGACATCCGTCCGTCTGACACGGATTCAGCCGCCTTCCTTCATGAGAGACACTGGAGGGCCGAGATACCGGCAGAAGGTCAGTAAGTGATAGTGCAAAACGAGGCTAGTCTAGTGAAGAGAAGGACCAGGGGAGACATGATAGCAGTCTTCCAATATTTGAGGGGCTGTCACAGAGAGGAGGGGGTCAACCTATTTTCCAAAGCACCTGAAGGCCAGACAAGGAATAACGGATGGAAATTGGTCAAGGAGAGATTCAACCTAGAAATAAGGAGAAATTTCCTGACAGTGAGAACAACCAATGGAACAGAAGTTGCCTTCAGAAGTTGTGGGAACTTCATCACTGGAGGCTTTCAAGAAGAGACTGGACTGCCATTTCTGTCAGAAATGGTATAGGGTCTCCTGTTTAGGTGGGGGGGTTGGACTAGACCTGCAAGGTTCCTTCCAACTCTGTTATTCTATTCTATTCTATTCTATTCTATTCTATTCTATTCTATTCTATTCTATTCTATTCTATTCTATTCTTTCTGTTCTGTTCTGTTATTCTATTTTATTATTCTATTCTGTTCTGTTCTGATCTCTTCTAATTCTATTCTATTCTATTCTATTTTCTATTATATTCTGTTATATTCTATTCTTATTCTGTTCTATTATTCTATTTTATTATTCTATTTTGTTCTGTTCTGTTCTGATCTGATCTGATCTTATTCTATTCTATTCTATTCTATTCTATTCTATTCTATTCTATTCTATTCTTGTTCCATTCCGTTCTTTCCATTCTATTCCATTCTATTCTTATTCTGTTCTATTATTCTATTCTGTTCTAATTCTAATTCTAATTCTAATTCTAATTCTAATTCTAATTCTAATTCTAATTCTAATTCTAATTCTAATTCTAATCCTAATCCATTCTGCCTCTGCTCCTCACCCCATGCTCAGGGTCACAGGGTGCCCAAAGAACCAGTAGTACTGTACTGTTTACTGTTTACCACCCCACCCGAGTAGGATGGCATAGCAGATGGCCCTTCGGCCGAGGTCGTAGGCCTCCTCCACACTAAGGTGGGGCCGGTGGCCACTGTCCAGGACTTCATAGGCATACGTGTTTCCGCTTCCTGTGGAAAAAGGGGGGCCGTTCAGCCGGGCTCCTCTGTCATCAATGTAGTAGAGACCAGGGCCCTGAAAAAAGAGGAAATTGTGACTCTCTGCAGCTCTGCCTTCGTTTACCTTCCCTGTGGGATTGTGCGGCCCAGCCCCGTCCAGAGCGCAGCAGCCTCGCTCCTTGCTCCA
>NW_015388978.1:68891-71648 GCF_001527695.2 Protobothrops mucrosquamatus
CCTCCCCTCCCCTCCCCACCTCTCCTCCCCTCCTTCTCTTGTTCTCCTCCCCTCCTCTCCTCCCTCTTGCCCTGCCTTGCCCTCCCCTTCTTCTCTTCTCTCCCCTCCCCTCCCCTCTCCTGTTCTCCTCCCCTCTCCCTCCCTCCTCATCCCTCTCTTGCCCTGCCCTGCCTTGCCCTCCCTTCTTTTCTCTTCTCTTCCTTCTCCTTCTCTTCTCTTGCCCTGCTTTGCCCTCCCCTTTTTCTCTTCTCTTCTCCCCTCTCCTCCCCCTGCCTTGCCCTCCCCTCTTCTGTTCTCCTCCCCTCTCCCTCCCCTCCTCCTCTCCTCTCTTGCCCTGCTTGCCCGGCCTTGCCCCCCCTTCTTCTCTCCTCTCCTCCCCTCCCCCCTCCCCTCTCCTTTTCCCTGCCCTGCCTGGCTAGTTCCCCTCCCCCGCTTCCTGCCAGCCCTTACTTTCTTGTGCCATCCCCTTATTCTGCCAGCATAGTAGCCAAAAAAAACACAAAAAACCGGGAAGGCTGCCAAGACGCCGATCCGTCCCTTGTTCCGAAGGAAGCACAGAGTGCACTGGCAGGGTGGAAAGTGGGCAGTTTCAGAGGGAGAGAGAGATTTCCATCTCTCCCCAGTTCTTCAGCACAGTTGTGGTCCTACTTTAGGGAAGAGAAAACAGGTGGGCGAGTTTGGGCCGGTTACTTTCCCCCAGCCCAACCTGCCAGCACAGCCTCAGGAATTCTGAGACTTGTATGTATGACAGGGGTCTTCAAACTTGGCCCTTTTATGACTTGTGGACTTCAACTCCCAGAATTCCTCAGCCAGCCTAGCTGGCTGAGGAGTTCTGGGAGCTGAAGTCCACAAGTCATCAAAGGGCCAAGTTTGAAGACCCCTGATCTACGAGGAAACTCGATATCTGCCAAAGCTCTAAAAGTCTTTGTCTCTAAACAAGGAAAAAAACATGCCTCAAACATGGAAGCCAGTGGAACAACCTGCCTCCAGAAGCGGTGAATGCGCCAACACTGGAAGTTTTTAAGAAGAAACTGGACAGCCATTTGTCTGAAATGGTATAGGGTTTCCTGCCCGAGCAGGGGGTTGGACTAGATGACCTCCAAGGTCCCTTCCAACTTTATCATCATTATTATTATTATTACTAATCAAGGAGAGAAGCAACCTAAAACTAAGGAGAAACTTCCTGACAGCGAGAACAATTAACCAGTGGAACAACCTGCCTCCAGAAGCGGTGAATGCTCCAACACTGGAAGTTTTTAAAAAGAGACTGGACAGCCATTTGTCCGAAATGGTATAGGGTTTCCTGCCTGAGCAGGGGGTTGGACTAGATGACCTCCAAGGTTCCTTCCAACTTTATTATTATTATTATTAACAATCCTTCCATCGTTAAACCCAGTCAATTCCTTTTAAAAAAAAACGTTTTTATTAGTTTTTTCCCCACACACTTAGTAAAAAAATTTCAACCAACGTGCTGCCTGAGTTTACATGCTCTAATATGTATTTAATTCCTAATCCTTTATTCTTTCCTCTAGCCATCGATAAAATAAGTCCCAAGTTTGATAACATTCCGTTTCTTCTCTTTCTTTCAGTCTCATAGTCAGTCTGTCCATCTCTGCGCATTCTAGTATTTTTTTTTAATTATTTCTTCACCTGATGGTATTCCTTCATTTTTCCAATGTTGCGGGAATATAATTCTTGCCGCTGTTGTGACATGCAACATCAGATATAGGCTTTGTTTGTTAGTCTTTTCTGGCATTATATCTAATTTAAAAAGTTCAGGTTTGAAATCTACTTGTTTTCCCAACATCTTTTCTAGCCAGATATGTATCTTTTTCCAATAATTCTTTGCTTTGTCACATTGTCCACCAAACATGATAATACATGCCTGACTTATGTTTACATTTCCATCATCTATCTGAAATAATAATAATAATAATAATAATAATAATAATAATAATAATAATAATAATAATAATAATAATAATAATAATAATAATAATAATAATAAAAGTTGGAAGGGACCTTGGAGGTCATCAAGTCCAACCCCCTGCTTTTTTGCTAGTCTTGCTGGTGGCAAGTGCCATGTATAGAACATGTTATATACATTTTCTTTGTAGGAAGTTGACATTGTCCATTTATAATCATCTATCATCAATTTATAACAATCCTCCCATCCTTAAACCCAGTCAATTCCCTCACTCGGTTGTCCCTGCAGGGTGTAAAACTTTCCACTGTCGGTGGAAAGCTTTATTGGTGTTGCAGCGCCCCCAGAGGCCACTGTAAAAATCGCGCTTCTTTTTTACCACTTGATTTCCCAGAAAAGGCAAGGGCCAATCCGCAGAGCTCATTGGCCCTAATCCGGGGATCGCCCGCTTTCCATGGGTGGAGTCGGAAAGTCCCCGCATTCGAGGCCAACTATAATCTTGTGACCGTTATGGGTGTCGCCCGCAACCCTTTCGGTTCCAAACTCTGCTACTTCTTTTTTCTAATTTGCCATTTGCAAGGCAGGGCTGTGCACGCCTACTCTGGAGTAAGCCTTCCTGAGGCCAGTGGGCTTTACTAATATAGTAAATTGAACAATTATTAGAATAATGATTTGTCTGCATAACTGCAATAATGATGTGTCTGCATAATTGCTAGAACAATGATGTAATGCATAATCACTGGGAAAATTCACTGGGAAAGTTCTCTGTCAGTAATATGTGGCAACCTAATGCGCTCTGCACATGGATACTTTGTATGTAGCAAAACCTTCCA
>NW_015388978.1:74284-117325 GCF_001527695.2 Protobothrops mucrosquamatus
AATTTTAAAAGTATTTTAATTGGAAACACAGCTGGTAATATTTGGTTTTAATTCGGCTTTTATCGGGGTTTATTCTTTTGTATTTTTGTATTTTTGTATTGTGTATTTTTTGTATTTTGGGTATATTATTTGTTTTTAATATGCTGTGAACCGCCCTGAGTCCTATGGGAGAAGGGCGGTATACAAATTAAAATAATAAAAAATAAAAAAATAAATAAAAATATTCTTATTCTACTCTAATGCTATTCTTATTCTATTCTATTCTTATTCTATTCTAATGCTATTCTTATTCTATTCTATTCTATTCTATTCTATTCTATTCTTTTTCCTATTCCTATTCCTACTCTAATCTTCATGGTCCCGAGTTTCATACACCGTCCAAAGCAGACTCTTACTTCCGAGTAATTACTTCCGAGTAATTTTTGAGCCATTTGTCTGAAATGGCACAGGGTTTCCTGCTTGAGCAGGGGGTTGGTCTAGAAGACCTCGACGATCCCTTCCAACTCATTTATTCTGTTATTTCCAGTCATCAGGACAATAAGTGGAAAGACGCCACAAATTAGCGGATTAGTAGTGCAGATGGGACGGGTCTAGCCGAGTCACCTCGGTGGGGGACAGGCTGCAGCAGCCCCGGCTCTTCCCCGTGGGGGGGCAGGAGGGGCCGTCGGCGGAGCCGATCGCCCGGAACTTCGCCGACCGGCGGCGGGAGCAGCCGGTGCAGCGGCTGAAAGCCGAAAGGAGGACCCAGCAGCGTGAGCACGAACGGACCCTGCAGAGCTGGGGGTCTTCAAAGCCTGGCTCTTTTATGACGTATGGACTTCAACTCCCAGAATTCCTCAGCCAGCATAGCTGGCTGAGGAATTCTGGGAGTTGAAGTCCACACGTCATAAAAGGGCCAGGCTTGAAGACCCCTGTTGCAGAGGATCAGGAATGACTGCCGGCAAAACCGGACCAGGGCGATTTTTCGGCCCGTCCCGAACCCTGCGCTGCCGGACGGGACGCAGCTCCCGGGCGATGCGCAATGCCTGCTCGGGATCCTGTCTCTCTGCGCAGGAGCTTCCCGGACGAGCATCCCAGCGGCTCCTTTTGTGGCGGCATCCGGAGCTCGCGGCCGCCTGCTCGTTCCTGCAGGGCTTCCCCATGCGCAGCCTGGACCCCGGGGCTGCCCTCTGCATCGTCGATTGGGAGGGTGCCTCGTCCTGCCCGGTCAGCCCTCTGGGAACCCCTCTAGGATGGGGGGGGGGTTCCTCAGTGCTCTTTGAGTTGGCTGGTTTCTTGCAGACCTTTCGTTACCCAACTAGGGAACATCATAGTTTAATGAAGAGAAGGACGAGGGGGGGACATGATAGCGGTGTTCCAATATCTCAGGGGCTGCCCCAAAGAAGAGGGAGTCAAGCTATTCTCCAAAGCGCCTGAAGGCAGGACAAGAAGCAATGGGTGGAAACTAACCAAAGAGAGAAGCAACCTAGAACTAAGGAGAAACTTCCTGACAGTTAGAACAATTAACCGGTGGAACAACCTGCCTCCAGAAGCGGTGAATGCTCCAACACTGGAAGTTTTTAAGAAGAGACTGGACAGCCATTTGTCCGAAATGGTATAGGGTTTCCTGCCTGAGCAGGGGGTTGGACTAGATGACCTCCAAGGTCCCTTCCAACCTTCTTCTTCTTCTTCTTCTTCTTCTTCTTCTTCTTCTTCTTCTTCTTCTTCTTCTTCTTCTTCTTATTATTATTATTATTATTATTATTATTATTATTATTATTATTATTATTATTATTATTATTATTATTATTATTACTACTACTACTAGAGGGGAGTAGGGTTTGTGGAGAGGAGGAGATGGAGACGGAGACTATGGAGTCCTTGGTGCTCTCTGAGCTGGCCTGTTTTCTTGCAGACCTTTCGTTACCCAACTAGGGAACTTCATCAGTGCTAGAGGGGAGTGGGGTTTATGGAAAAGAGGAGGAGGAGGACTGTGGGGGTCCTCTGTGCTCTCTGAGCTGGCTGGTTTTCTTGCAAACCTTTCATTGCCCAACTAGGGAACTTCATCAGTGCTAGAGGGGAGTGGGGTTTATGGAAAAGAGGAGGAGGACTGTGGGGATCCTCTGTGCTCTCTGAGCTGGCTGGTTTTCTTGCAGACCTTTCATTACCCAACTAAGGAACATCATCAGTGCTACGATAGAAGGGAGTGGGGTTTGCTGTCAGTTTATATTCTGGTGCCTTGTCTGTGTGGGGATGGAGAAAGTTCTTTGGTTGGGCTGTTTACTAATGGTGCTTCGGCAGCCATCCAAATTTTGATCACATGACCCTGGGGATGTCGCAATAATGATCATAGGTGCAAAAACTGGTCCTAAGTCATTTTTTTTCTGTGCCGTTGTAACTTTGAATGGTCACTAAATGAGCCGTTGAAAGTCGAGGACTTCCTGTACTTGAAGCAAAGGTGATGTTTACAGGCAGTTCTCGATTTACAACAGTTCATTTGGTGACCAAAGTTATAGCAGCACTGAAAAAAGTGACTGTTTTTCACACTTATGACTCTTGTGGGGGTTGGACTAGATGACCTCCAAGGTCCCTTCCAACTTTATTATTATTATTATTATAACAGGTTACTAACTTAACAGTTGCAGTGATGCACTTAATAACGGTGGCCATAAAGGTCGTAAAATGGGTCAATATTCACTTAACGAATGCCTCGCTTAGCAATAGAGGTTTTGGACTCAATTGTGGTTGTAAGTCAAGGACTGCCTGTATTTGAGAGCAAGACAGTGGCGTTGACAGCTGTTGAAGGTAGTGACCTCAAGCCTGTTCTGAAGTGGTTTCTTATATAGAAAAAGTGCCTCTATTGTTCCTAAAAATGTGTGTACTCAGCCCGCTTTCTGGGGATTACTGGAGAGCACACCGGATCCCATGAAGAGAAAATGCAGCTTGATACCTTGTAGGGTTTTACAATTTTAACTTTTGTGAGTCAGGGCGATGACAGGAATAGAATAGAATAGAATAGAATAGAATAGAATAGAATAGAATAGAATAGAATAGAAAGGGATCTTGGAGATCATCTAGTCCAACCCCTGCTCAAGCAGGAAACCCTATCCCAATTCAGACAAATGGTTATCCAATCTCTTCTTAAAAACTTCCAGTGTTGGAGCATTCACTGCTTCTGGAGGCAGGTTGTTCCACTGATTAATTGTTCTTAACGGTCAGGAAATTTCTCCTTAGTTCTAGGTTGCTTCTCTCTTTGGTTAGTTTCCATCCGTTGCTTCTTGTCCTGCCTTCAGGTGCTTTGGAGAAGAGGTTGACTCCCTCTTCTTTGTGGCAGCCCGAGATGTTGGGGAGACTGCTCTCATGTCACCCCTCATCCTTCTCTTCATTAAACTGGACATACCCAATTCCAGCAACCATTCCCTATATGTTTTAGCCTCCAGTCCCCTGATCATCTTTGTTGCTCTTCTCTGCACTTTCTAGAGTCTCAGCATCTTTGACGAGCTTGTGATAAACGTGAGTGAGAAAATCTATTGATAAAATGGGGAACTCTTAATATCTTGAGGCAATTTTCTTATTTGGGTAAGCCAATGTCTTTCGCCAATTTCATTTGCGTGGAAAGGGGCCTTGGCAGATTCAGCCCAAGCATCGAAAGGGCTTATGCATAAGTAGTCCTTCACTTAAACCATTCGTTTAGTGACTGTTCAAAATTGCAAAGGCACTGGAAAAAAGTCCTCGCACTTACGACTGTCACAGCACACACACACACACACACCATGTTCACGTGATCAAAATTTGGGCACTCAACAAACACAAGTGTGTATTTACAGTAGTTGCAATATCCCGGGGTTATTTGATCACCAGTTGAGATCTTCCCAGCTGGCTTTTGACAAACAGTCAGTGGGGGATGCTGACTTTGTTTAATGACCGCGTGATTCCCTCAACAATTGCAGTGATCTGCTTAACAATCATGGCAAAAAAAAATAATAATCGTAAATTAGGCGTGACTTATTTAACAACCTCCTTGCTTAGCTATGGAAATTCTGGTTACAACTGTGGTCGTAACTTGAGGACTTCCTGTAGTCTTTTGTTGTGTTGGCCTGGGACAGGGGTAGGCAACCTTGGCTCTTTTATGACTCGTGGACTTCAACTCCCAGAATTCCTGAGCCAGCATGGCTCAGCTTGGAAACCTCTCCCTTTTCCCTCAGCATGGCTGGCTCAGGAATTCTGGGAGTTGAAGTCCACGCGTCATAAAAGAGCCAAGGCTGCCTACTCCTGGCCTGGGAAGTCATTGAGGGAAAGAGACAAAAGGTGACATGGGGGGGGATTCGTCTTCCTTCCTTTAGAAGCAAAATGGCTGCCAGCTCCCCCAAAGGAACAGAGAGGAGTCACTGTTTTTGCCCGTCCAAGTTCATTTTGTTCCCTCGCTTCTTACCCACTCAAAGTGAATTTTACAAGGAGGATAAAACCCCTCCTATTTTCAACCTCCCAAAACAGGCAACAACTCGGGTGAGAAGAAAAAAAAAACATTTATTTTCAGCAAACAATTGTGGTAAACTACCATATATACGCGACCCACAATATATGTTGGAGAGGAAGCAGCCAGGCTGTGCAGTTGTTCCCCTGTTCCATTTTTCCAAAATCCACAAATGACAATCAGGAAAAAAACTGGGTACGTTGGTTTTGTGGGAAAGTTTGGATGGTCAAATATATGTGAACTACCTGTACAATAATCAAAATACAGCAACTACTTTAGTGGCAGAAATCTCAGAAAGCACCCTGTTTTGGTAATAATTCCACTGACGTTTATACTGTATAGATAAAACTAATAAAACTAATACAAAGGAAAAAGAGAAAGAAGAAATCTCCCTCTTCATCCCCAAATATTGTCAATATTGTCTCAACTCTCTTTATTTAATTCTGAGGGTTTGAGTTGCTGGTAATTGCACGCTGGCTGGGGAATTCTGGGAGCTGAAGTCCTCGCATCTTAAAGTTGCCAAATTTGAAAAAATCTGGACATATAGAGATATTCTAAATTCTGAAGGGAATTTAAAATCTAAACAAGAAATGGAAAATCAGGGTATCAACCTATCACGGTGGGCACATTTACAGGTGCAAACTAGATATGATAAAAACGTTAAACTGTATGGATTTTGTAAGGAACAAACTGTTTGATAAGACATTGTTAACTTCGGATGAGAAATTAATTAAGAAAATGTATAATTTTCTGTTAACTTTGGAAATGGAAACAAGTTAAAGAAATGATAAGATGGGTGAAAATTTTTGGATATAATATAGAATTAGAAAAATGGCAAAATTTATGGGAAAGAAATTATAAACTGACAATGTCAACTACTTATAAAGAAAATTTATATAAAATGTTCTATAGATGGCACTTGCCACCAGCAAGATTAGCAAAAATGTTTAAAAATATGTCAGATAGGTGTTGGAAATAGAAACATAAGTCAGGCACGTATTATCATGTTTGGTGGACATGTGATAAAAGTAAAGAATTATTGGAAAAAGATACATAATTGGCTAAAAAAGATGCTGAGAGAACATGTAGATTTCAAACCTGAACTTTTTTTATTAGGTATAATGTCAGAAAAGACCAACAAACAAAGCTTATATTTGACCTTGCAATGTCACAACAGCGGCAAGAATTATATATGCGCAATATTGAAAAAATGAAGGAATACCATCAGATGAAGAAATAATTAAAAAAATACTAGAATGCGCAGAGATGGATAGATTGACTATGAGACTGAAAGAAAAAGAAGAAACAATATTATCAAACTTGGGACTTATTCTATCGATGGCTAGAGGAAAGAATAAAGGATTAGGAATTAAATATGTATTAGCAAATGTAAAGCCAGACAGCATGTTGGTTGAAAAACTATTACTGTATATATAGAAAAAATTAAAAAAAGAAAAAAAGAAAGAAAACAAAATCATTTACTTTCAGCAAAGAATTTTGGCAAACTTATGCAATTGTTAAAGAGGTAGCAGCCTGGCTGTTCCATTTTTCTAAATCATGAAAATCCATAAATAGCAATCTAGGAAAAACAGCACGTCTGAATGCCACACTTGATATATTGATATATGGATTATCAAATATATGGTCAAATAACTCCACAATAATTGTTTAAAATGAAATTAGCCACTTTAGTGGCAGAAATCTCAGAATACACATTGCTTTTAGTAATGTGTTTCATCAAAGATTAAACAGATAAAACTAACACAAAGGGAAAAAAAACACGAAACACCCATCTTTATCCCCAGCAAGTATAATGAAGATTAATTTCAGTTATAAATCTCTCTTAAAGTAAAACCAAGAAACTCTTCATCCTATTCCTCATCCCATTCTCTACAAACCCATCTCTAAAACCACATCTTTAACCTATAATCTCAATTCACTAAGATTAACTAGCAAAAGCCCATTGAGGGTGTTATGCAGGCTACCTACTAGAAATTATACCCAGTAAACTCAGTTTGAATCCTTTAGATTCCACAATTATAAGCCCATAAGATTTTTTTTTCTCCTCCGTTCCTCAAGCAAAATGAAAAAAGGTTGCTGATTCGGTGATAAAAGCGATGAGAAAAGACACAAAATATATTGTGGTTCAGGCATGTTGTGGAAGGGCTCCTCCTGAGAGTCCGGCCTAACTCAGAAAAGGGCCGATCCCCTTTTCTTTCTTCTCTCCGTTATGCTGCAAGCTTGGCACTCCAAAGTGGCCCTGCAAGGAAAGTGGAAAATGCAGGGATGGTTAATTTGAGAGGATAAGGTGAGGAAGCCCAGAGTCCAAACTGAACCAGCCAAGTAAAGGAGAAACAGCAACCTCAAGAAAGGAATATGCTGGGTGAGATTTACAAGAGAAGATGGACGGAGCAAGGACTGGCTGCTGAGGTGGGCAAAAACTGCTCCACGAAGTATAACAAGCATCGATGCCTCCCTTCATATACACAGATCTAGCTCTAGTCCAGAGGTCTTCAAACCTGGCCCTTTTATGACTTGTGGACTTCAACTCCCAGAATTCCTCAGCCAGGCACACGTGCCTGGCTGAGGAATTCTGGGAGTTGAAGTCCACAAGTCATAAAAGGGCCAGGTTTGAAGACCTCTGCTCTAGTCCATTTCTCCCCCCCCCCCCGCATCCCCGAGTTTCCTGGGATCTCTAGAGGGAGGGATTCCCAGATGGACTCAAGGAGGGGAGAGAAGCCCCTGCTCCATCCATGACTGCAGGACCCTCAGGAAGTGGCTCATTTGCCCCCTCCATAAGGGAACGCTCTGATCTCTTTGCAGAATAACAACAACAAAACAACAATACTACTACTACTACTACTACTACTACTACTACTACTACTACTAATAATAATAATAATAATAATAATAATAATAATAATAATAATAATAATAATAATAATAATAATAGAGTTGGAAGGGACTTTGGAGGTCATCTAGTCCAACCCCCTGCTCAAGTAGAAAACCCTATACCATTTCAGACAAATGGCTGTCCAGACTCTTCTTAACAACTTCCGGTGTTGGAGCATTCACCGCTTCTGGAGGCAGGTTATTCCACTGGGTAATTGTTCTAACTGTCAGGAAATTCCTCCTTAGTTCTAGGTTGCTTCTCTCCACCCATTGCTTCTTGTCCTGCCTTCAGGCACTTTGGAGAATAACTTGACCCCCTCTTCTTTGGGGCAGTCCCTGAGATATTGGAAGACTGCTATCATGTCACCCCTAATCCTTCTCTTCGTTAAACTAGACATACCCAATTCCAGCAACCGTTCCTTATATGTTTTAGCCTCCAGTCCCCTGATCATCTTTATTGCTCTTCTCTGCACTCTTTCTAGAGTCTCAACATCTTTTTTATGTCGTGGTGACCAACACTGAGCCTCCTGATCCAAGATAGTCAGATCCTGAAAGGGGCCAGAGTCTGGCCTTGCAGGATAAGACTTGGGGGGCAGGCAGACACCCTCCCCCAGAGTCCCACTGCCTCTCCCCCCAAAGTGCTTACCTTGCCGCGTTTGAGATGACTAGCAGAGAGAAGAGGGATTTCCCAAGGTATCTTCACCATCGGTTGATCCTTGGGACCTCACATCCCTTACCTCCCTTCCTCCCTCTCACCCCCCTACCGCCCTCACCAGAGCCACTCACCTGCCGGGGGTCTACAAAGGGGACGGATTGTTGCCTGCATTGGGGAGAAAGACACAGAGTGAGTCTCTGCCTTGTCCTAATCCTCTCTCTCTCTCCACCATTCGACCTCTGCAGCTTCTCAGTGGAGCCCAGAATACGCCACCACTGCAGCTTCTCAGCGGAGACCAGAATACGCCACCAGAATGGTCTCTTAACCACTGGAGCTCATGGCATTTCTGGTGAAGTCCCTATTCCAGGGGTGTCAAACTCAATTTCATGGAGGGCCGCATCAGCTTTGCGGTTGCCCTTGAGGGCCCGGGTGGGTGCGGCCAGGGTGGGTGCGGTCTACTGGGTGGGCGTGGATGGAGTAGGTGTGGCCTACTGGGTGGGCATGGCCAGCTCTACATCATCCCCGTCAAGGGTGCCTGTGAGGGCCTGGGCAGGAGTGGGACAGATCTGAGGGTCTCTGGCAGAAGGGGTTGGGACCGGGGCAAGCGCCAAGGCATGGTCCATTTGTTCATTCCTCACAAAGGGTGACACCTCCCCAGCATGCACCCAGGGGGTGGGGCCGATGCGGCAGGGGCCGGTCCCTCGCTGTTTCCAGACGGCCTTGTGGAGCTAAGACTGAATGCGTTTCGGCATAGATGGCCACCACAAAATTGTACATTGGCTCCCGGCCGGCCTGGGCCAGGGCCAAGGCAGCAGGGGCCATTCCCTCATTGTTTCCAGGATGGCTTCGCGGGCCACATGAAACCACTCCGCGGGCCGCATCCGGCCCCCGGGCCTTGTGTTTTGACAGGTCTGCCCTATTCCCTCTCCCTCTCCCCATCTCCAGACTCGTTGCTTCAAAGGGGGGGCCAGGCTCTGCCAAGCAGACTCTGGAGCTTCCTTCCCTGTCTGAAGGAAGGAATGAGACTGAAACATCCAACAGAGATCCAAGTGAATTTTTTGACTGTCAGAAATCAAAGAAAAGAGAAGATTTGAGAAAAAAAAAAAGAGGAACACTTATTTTGTACAAGGGTAAAAGGAGAAGCAAGGGAAAAAAAAAAGAACTAAGAGAACAACATGTCCTCTGAATAAACAAAAAACAACAACAACCCACAATTGTCCCACCCACTGCTCTTCTTCACTCAGGAGCTTACCTGAAGTGTTTTCCAAGAAATACTGGAAAAGAATGAAAAGGGGGGGGGGTCTGTGTCAGTCTCTTGGCTGATAGGAAGAGATGCAGAAACTCAGATCTTTCCGATTCCAGCTCCCTCCCTCCCACCCACAGACACAATCAAACACACACACAAATGCACCCAAAGGGGTTTCAACTAATTTAGCTTGAGTTTGCATATGTAGAATAGAATAACAGAGTTCGAAGGGACCCTGGAGGTCTTCTAGTCCAACCCCCTGCTCAGGCAGGAAACCCTATACCATTTCGGACAAATGGCTGGCCAGTCTCTTCTTAAAAACGTCCACTTTTGGAGCATTCACAACCTCTGGAGGCAGGTTGTTCCACTAATTAATTGTTCTATCTGTCAGTAAATTTCTCCATAGTTCCAGGTTGCTTCTCTCCTTGGTAAGGCCACACTTGGAATACTGCAGCCAGTTTTGGTCACCACAATGTAAAAAAGATATTGAGACTCTAGAGCAGGGGTCTTGAAACTTGGCCCATTTATGACTTGCGGACTTCAACTCCCAGAATTCCTCAGCCAGCGTTGCGGAGTCCGCAAGTCATAAGTTGAAGTCCGCAAGTCATAAAAGGGCCAAGTTTCAAGACCCCTGCTCTAGAGTCTCAATATCTTTTTTACATTGTGGTGACCAAAACTGGCTGCAGTATTCCAAGTGTGGCCTTACCAAGGCCTTGTAAAGTGGTATCAGTTAAGAGACACAGGAAAGAATTCTTAACATTTATATCTATATAAATAAAAATGTAAATGTTCGTTTGTTCAAAATCTTAAATCTCCGAAAGTTCTTCACCGATTGCTTTGAAATTTTGACACAACATTGCATTCGAATACGCGCGTGTTTTTATATACCTATATTATATAGATGTCACACCTGTGACAGATAAAAACATGTTTTTGAAAAACAGCGCCATCTGTTGGATGTAAAAGCAACACACGCTTTTACCAGACAGCCACAGCAACGCGTGGCCGGGTAGAGCTAGTATCTCTATATAGAACGATATTTCGGCAATTCTTGAGCCAGAGGGCAGAACTGACATGAAAATAATAGAGGGCTGCAAAGCGTCTTTTCCCAATCAGCTCATAATTGGAGAGTCTTGTGGAGTGAGACCAAGAGGAGATCTAGCTAGCATCCACCAAAGCCCCTTTTCTCTCAAAATGCCTCCTTTTCATCACCACTTTTACAGAGTTTCCTGACTATGTTATGGCCAAGCCTTTCCTTTCCACCTTCATGGAAAACAGAGCAGCTTTTCAATCAGAGGGATCTTCCACCCAGCTGGGTCTTCTCATCCTCTTGAGCAGGCATGTCAAACTCGCGACGTCGCACGACATGTCGTGACTTTTCCCCCATTGCTGGCAATGGAGTGGGCACAGTTTCGGCATGACGCATCCGGCCCATGGGCCGGGAGTTTGACATGCCTGCTCTTCAGGGTTCTTGGCCTCAGTTGTATCTCCTTGGGGTCTCCACTCCCAAGAATAGCCTGGCTGTTATGAGAAGGGGGCCTCCTTTCCCAGCCTAGTTTTTAGGAGGAAATAGCACAACTCTGCAGCTTCATGAGATTCTTTTGTGTTTAAACACACACACACACACACATACACACTCATCAACTGATGGTGCCTCTGGTCCCTGCTCTAAGTTGGAGATTACATGTAAAGAGGACAATTCACTCACTTGGTGCTTTTTGTAGTCATCTCTGTATCTCTTTTGTAGTCTCTCTGCAAAGACAAAAATCAGTGAAAGCTCAAAGAATCCACCAGAGACCATCCAATCTCTCCCTCTCTGGAAGGAATACCTTCAGGAGATATTTTGCAGTTACTTTGTCTCATTAATAAAGACAGAAAGATTTTCAAAAACCAAATGTATCTCCTGATTTGCCCCAAGGGAGACCTGCTGCCTCCGAGATGGATGGAGGGGAAAGGGGGGAAGCAGCAGAAGCAGCTGGGAGGGGAGGAAGATTTTCATGGAAATCCTTCTCTGCTGCTCTTCGACCAAAGACTTTGAAAGGGACGGAACTGGGATGCCTCTTCCCAACACAGAAGAAGACAGGACTGTCCCAACCTCAGACTCAGCCAAGTCAAGACTGGAGTCCCAGCAAGAGGCCAAGATCTCAGAGGCTCCCCAAGAGGGCTGGGAAAACAGGACAGGGGGAAGCCCAGAAGAAGCTCCCCAAAGAGAGAGACTTGGGAGGAACCTCCCCATCTTCCTTCCATCACCCAGAAAAAGATACTTACTGAAGAATACATAGATCCCAACAATCACGCCCAGCAGGAGAGCCACAATGCAACCGATGATGAGCCCCATGGAGTTCCGCATGGATTTTGGTTCTGAATTGGGAGAAAAAGCAGATCATTGAAGGAGAGTCCAAAACAATCATCCCAAGTTACGAGTCCGATGCAAGAATTTAAAAACTTCCTCTCCCGCCCAAGACTCTCCTCCTGCCCTGAAATATCTTTTTTCAGACATTGGAGGGACCACCAAATATTTGAAGATATATTTGAAGGGGTTGTTGTTAGTTGCAAAGTTGTGTCCAACCCATCATGACCCCATGGACAACATTCTTCCAGGCCTTCCTGTCCTCTACCATCTTCTGGAGTCCATTTAAGCTCACGCCTACTGCTTCAGTGACTCCATCCAGCCACCTCATTCTCTGTCGTCCCCTTCTTCTGTTGCCCTCAATCTTTCTCATTAGGCTCTTCTCCAGGGAGTCCTTCCTTCTCATTAGATGGCCAAAGTACTTGAGTTTCAGCTTCAGGATCTGGCCTTCTAAAGAGCAGTCAGGGTTGATCTTCTCTAGGACTGACCAGTTTGAATGCCTTGCAGTCCAGGGGACTCGCAGGAGTCTTCTCCAGCACCATAGTTCAAAGGCCTCAATTCTTTGTCGCTCAGCCTTTCTTATGGTCCAACTTTCACAGCCATACATTGCAACTGGGAAAACCATGGCCTTGGACTATACGCACTTTTGTTGGCAGGGTGACGTCTCTGCTTTTTAGTATGCTGTCTAGATTTGCCATAGCTTTCCTTCCCAGGAGCAAGCGTCTTTTAATTTCTTGGCTGTGGTGATCTTGGAGCCCAGGAAGATAAAATCTGTCACTATCTCCATTTCTTCCCCATCTATTTGCCAGGAATTGAGAGGGCCGGATGCCATGATCTTGGTTTTCTAAGATATGCAGATGATACCACTCTAATGGCAGAAAGTGAAGAGGAACTAAAGAACCTCTTGATGCGGGTGAAGGAGGAGAGTGCAAAAGTTGGCTTGAAACTCAACATTTGAAGGGGAGTGAAGAGCTAATTTGCAAGATTAAGGCCTCGGGCCACAAACTCTGAGATTGTGACCTAAGGGTGCTCTTTCCAAGAGGCAACTGGACTTCCTTGTTTTTTCTTTGAAGACGTTTTGCTTCTCATGTAGGACGCTTCTTCAGCTCTGACTGGATGGCGGGGAATGGAAGGGTTTATATTTGAGGCAGAAGCTTGTCCACCTTCAGATAAAACACCCAGACACAAACTGAGCAATGTGGTATATGCAGCACAGTGTAATGAGACATGTGCAGATCTGAGAAAACAAAACAACCACTTCATAAGCAGCGGAGGAAGGAAAGAAACTGGGAAGCAACAGAGGCTAAAAGAGGAACTAAGGGCATTTCATAAGGATTGGCCAACTCTTGCGATGAGATCTGTTGTTTCCCTTAAATTGGGGATGTCAAACTGCCGGCCCACAGTCCGGATGCATGGTAGCAAAATCACACCCACCCTGCTGCCGGCAATGGCAAAAAAGTCGCGACATGTCACGTGATGTTGCAAGTTTGACACCCCTGCCTTAAATCATCTGAAGCCAGTTCTATGGTCTGGTCCAGGGGATAGGCAACCTTGGCTCTTTTATGACTCGTGGACTTCAACTCCCAGAATTCCTGAGCCAGCATGGCTCAGCTTGGAAACCTCTCCCTTTCCCCTCAGCATGGCTGGCTCAGGAATTCTGGGAGTTGAAGTCCACGAGTCACAAAAGAGCCAAGGTTGCCTACCCCTGGTCTGGTCCCTGCAGCTTCACCAACCTCCACAATGGAAAAAAACAATGGATCAAAGCTCCAGTAGGCTCACATCTGGGGGTCAGATTCCTCTCCCTCAACCCTCCAGCCTGCCAAAGAGCCCAGCGTTTCCCTCCCTGCAGCCTCTCACCCTCCAGGGCCACATCCAGAGGCTCCTGCAGGCCGTCGTGCTCCACGTGGCACCGATAGCGGCCCCTCTCTTTGGGATCGATCTGGATGCTGAGCCAGCGGTGATAGGTCCCATCCGCGTTGGGGACCACGGAGCCACGGAGGGTGTCCTGCAGCCAGACCTCCCCATCCCTCGTCCAGAAGGCATCGATCTCCCTGGGGTAGAAGCCATCCAGGCGGCAGATATGCGTCTCCATCCCATCCTCCACCTCCATCTTGCTGCTCACCGTCGCCTCTGGGGGCTCTGCGGAAATATCAAAATTAACTGTGAGCCCCTCCAGAGCCTGGAAAGCGGATCAAAAAATTGAAGGAGCAGGAAAATCTCCCACGACTTAGTTTTAGCCCAAGGACTTCACCTTTTACACTTGCTGCCTGATCTACACAGACACTTGATCCTACCTAGTCAGACACAGTTTGCGAGGGCAGAAAGTGCATTTCCTGGTCCATGGAATGGCGGCCTGCCAAGGGGAACCAATCAGGGCTTCCGGCGTCATGGAGAGGGGCTGGAAGGGGAGGGGGAGGATTCCCTCCTGGGCAGTCAGACTGCAGACCAGGAACCCAAAGGGGCCGAATGTGCACAAGAAATCCAACCATAAAGGAGGAAAGTCCAGCCTGGATCCAGAGGCTCACCTGTCCTCAGCAGCGTCTCCTTCCCGTAGGACAGGTACCTCTCCAGCCACTCAATGCAGATTTCCTCCAGGTAGGACTTCTGTCCCTGATTAAATCCTGGAAGAGCGTTCCATTTCCTCTGGGTGATCTGGGCCTGGGGTTGGAGAGCCACCCAGGTGAGTCTCTCCTTGTCGAAGGTGATGAAGGTCCTCCCATCGTAGCCAAACTGCCAAAATCCTCCTTTGCTCCTATCAGCCTGGAGCTCACAGCCATATATCTCCTGTATTATGTGAAAGCCTGAAATAGGAACAAGATAATGGTTTGGGGAGTCCGCAAGAGAGACAGAGACCTCGTTCCCTGCAGGGATTTTTTTTTTTAATATGAAATTTTTATTAATTTTTCAATTAGGAACAATAACATACTACATTTAATCACAATATCAACCAAAAAAAGTAACACTACTCAATACATTCACGGAAGTGTCCGGTGTCCCCCCCCCCTGCACCCCCCTCTTTCACTTTCCACACCTTCCTCCCCCCCGAACCTACAACCTCTCCTCCTTCCTCCCTCTCGACCTACCTCCCTTCTCTTTCCACCATCCCGTCCGGTGCAGTTGGGGTAACCACCGGGCACCTCCTCAGAAAATTACATATGAATCTACAACACATTAATTTTTATACATCAATCTATTCCCTTTCCCCCCTCCCCCCCCAGACTTCCCAGAGCTGATCCAGGAAATAAACATACAGTAATCCAAATCTATCCAAAGCTACTCATCATTACTACACACTAGTATAAATTTACTATGACTCTAAAATAACATTAAAATACCCACAAATGTTAGTATTATAACATTATTTGTTTTTGTATATATATAATAAAAAAATTTTTTTAATCAAAAGCTACATGATAATTATTCAGTCCATATTTTCTCTGGATATAATCTATCCATCTTCTCCATATTGAAATAAATTTCTCCTGAGAATGATCCTTCAGGAATGCGGATATTTTTGCCATCTCTGCAAAATACGATACCTTCTGTCTCCAATCATCCATAGTTGGTAACATCTTCTTTTTCCAATTTTGAGCAACTAATATCCTTGCTGCTGTTATACAATACAACATCAATTTCATTTCTTTTTGATCCAAATTATCCATAATACCCAATAGAAATAACTGCGGTGTAAATTTTATCTTTTTCTTAAAAATCTGTTGGATATTCCACCAAATCTTAATCCAAAAGGCTTTAACATCCCTACATGTCCACCAGATGTGGTAATAACTTGCATCCATATTATCACATCTCCAACATTTTGGTTGCAAATTCGGATACATGCAAGACAATTTTTGGGGATCCAGATGCCATCTATAAAACCCTGCAGGGATTTTGACACAGGCACTGACACCCCCATTTCCTCCCTAGCAATCAAGGGAAAGAAAGCCCCCATCATTACCTGCCCTTCTCCCCTCCCTCGACCTGCCTCCTTCCTGCATTCCCCCCCCCCCCCAGGATGGAGCCCCTGAACCTCCCCAGAAAAAGGGAAGCTGGAAAAGCCAGCGGAGGATCCCGAGGGAGACCGAGAAAAGAAGGAGTCGCAGAAGAAACGGAGGGACGGAGCCTCTCCCTTCTTTTCTTCTGCAGTTCCTCTTTTGGGGAGATTCTTGGGGGGAAAGGAAGGGATCCCAGAGAGGGTATTTCTTTCATTTTCCATCCATTTCTATCCCTTTTCTCGCTCTGTTCCTCCTGTCTCACTGTCCTGGCAGGGAGGGACGCCCTCTGTCTACCCTGAGGAGCCCCCAAACCATCTTCCTGTCCCTCTTTTCAGGCCTTCACACATTGCAGCTGATGTATGGCTGTGAGCTCTGAAAAGACGGGACCAAGGAAGGTTTTAATCAGTTTGGATACAATGGGAGGACCTTTCTTGCCTTCGACAAAGACACCCCCATGTGGGTGGCTCCCGGAATTCTGGGAGTTGAAGTCCACGAGTCATAAAAGAGCCAAGATTGCCTACTCCTGATTTAAACCCTGAAAATACCTCCCATTGTCTTGCATGTCTGAATGCTCCCCTCAAATTCTCCAAAAAGGAAAACTGACACCCCCATTTCTTCCTCAAGGGAAAGAAGGGCCTCCCCAATTGCCCCCCCTCCCTTCTACACCCTTCATCGTTGGCTTGGGTCTCTGAATCCGGATGCGGTCCCTGGAACGACGGGCCTTATCCAACAAAATGAATTTTAATGTGGGGGAAAAACAAAGTTTCACATGTAGGCAGGAAAAATCAAAGACACAAGTACACATTAGGGAAGACCTGGCTCAAAAACAATAACTGTGAGAGGGACCTGGGATCCTAGTGGACGATCCACTTAACCATGAGCCAGCAGTGTGCGGCTGCCGCCAAATAAGCTAAGACAATCCTGGGTTGTATAAACAGTAAGCATAGAATCAAGATCACGCGAAGTATTAGCACCGCTTTGTAAAACCCTAGTGAGACCACACCTGGAATACTGCAGCCAATTTTGGTCACTACAAAATAACATGTTGAGACCTTGGGGAGAGTTCAGAGAAGAGCAGCTAAGATGATCAAAGGCCAGGAGACTAAAACATAGGAAGAACGGCTGCGGGACTTGGGGTTGGCTAGTTTAAAGAAAAGAAGCCATAGGGGAGACATGATAACAGTATTCCAGTATTTGAGGGGCTGCCACAAAGAACAGGGGGTCAGGTTGTTCACCAGAGCACCAGAGGGAAGGACGAGAAACAATGGTTGGAAACTGATCAAAGAGAGAAGCAACCTGGAATTAAGGAGAAACTTCCTAACAGTGAGGACAATTAACCAGTGGAACAGCTTGCCTTCAGAAGTCATGGGCGCTCCATCACTGGAGGTTTTTAAGAAGAGGCTGGACAGTCACTTGTCTGAGTTGGTATAGGTTCTCCTGCTTGAGCTATTCTATTCTATTCTATTCTATTCTATTCTATTCTATTCTATTCTATTCTATTCTAATTCTAATTCTATTCTAATTCTATCTCTATTCTATTCTAATTCTATTCTATAATTCTATTGTAATTCTAATCTAATTCTATTCTATAATTCTATTCTAATTCTATTCTATCTAATTCTATTCTATTCTATTCTAATTCTAATTAATTCTATTCTATTCTAATCCTAATTCTATAATTCTATTCTATTCTATTCTATTCTAATTAATTCTATTCTATTCTAATCCTAATTCTATAATTCTATTCTATAATTCTATTCTATTCTATTTTATTCTATTCTATTCTAATTCTATTCTAATTCTATTCTATTCTATTCTAATTCTATCTCTATTCTATTCTATAATTCTATTCTATAATTCTATTCTAATTCTAATTCTAATCTAATTCTATTCTATTCTATTCTAATTCTAACTCTATTCTATTCTATTCTAATTCTATTCTAATTCTAATCTAATTCTATTCTATAATTCTATTCTAATTCTATTCTATCTAATTCTATTCTATTCTATTCTATTCTAATTCTAATTAATTCTATTCTATTCTAATCCTAATTCTATAATTCTATTCTATTCTATTCTAATTAATTCTATTCTATTCTAATCCTAATTCTATAATTCTATTCTATAATTCTATTCTATTCTATTCTAATTCTATTCTATTCTAATTAATTCTATTCTATTCTAATCCTAATTCTATAATTTTATTCTATAATTCTATTCTATTCTATTCTATTCTATTCTATTCTATTCTAATTCTAATTCTATTCTAATTCTAATTCCATTCTATTCCCTGCACATCACCAGGAAAAAGACAGTTGGCAAATCTCCCTTCGGAGTTTTAAAATTATTTAGTAGCTGTAAACTGCACAGAGAACTTTAGTTATGGGCCAAGGATAAAATTACATTAATTATTTAAAAAAGAATAAACATATTTTAAAAAATCTTTTGTAAAAAAAATATGGCAGCAGCCTTTCCTCTGGGAGCGATCCTTTCTCCTCTCTCGTGCTCCGGGGGAGGGGGGAGGAGGCAGGAGGAACCACCTAACCCATCCGTTCACCTTCACTCTGATTGTAGCGAATCCTCAGAGTCTCCAGGCCGTCTCTGAAGTTCTCCTCACTGTCACGTAGTCCCTGGGTCTCTCTGTCCCAGTATTGGGGGTCCTCCTTCCCCACCTTCTCCATCCAGGAGACTCGAGGCTGCATCCTCCGGCTGTGGCTGTCGTAGTGAACAAAGACCTGACCGTCCACGTACCCCACAGTGACATAGTGGGGCAGCTCCTGACTGGGCTCCGAGATGGAGGAGTAGAAATACTTCAGGGAGTGCGAGGAGGCGCCTGGAAGGGACCCAGAGGGGCAGAGTTATTGGGGTTCAGATGAGGCTAACAGCTTCCGTGTCTGAGTGGAGAAACAAGCCGGATCCCCCCCAGCACCAGAAAGAGCCACCAAGCCTTGCCCAAAGCAGGAAGTACGACCCAAGAGGAGGGGGGTTGTGTGAAGGCAGCCGGGGTGTGTGTGGTGGTGTTCGTGAATTGATCTGAACCCGTGCAAATGCCGCTTTCCGACAACCTCCGCTTTGAGGGAGGGAAAGAACGGCGCCCAGGTAGACTTGACTGACATCTGGAGGGGCCACCTTTATCCTGCTTGCAGAGGGCCTCTCCTGGGAGAGGGGGAGGGGGGGGAAGGAGAGAAAGAGGCAGCAGAGTCCCACCCACGCTTTGGGGGGGGGGTTCCTTCTGAGAGGGGCCCTGGGGGAGCGGACGAGAAAGAGGACCGAATCGGGTAAACTTTAGAGGGCGGAGCGAGCGAGCGAGCGAGACTTCCTGAATTGATTCCCCCCCCCTCCAGTAGAAAAGCGCCCCCGAAGGGGACTCACCGAGGCAGCTCTCCCGCAGAGCGACGGCCACCAACACCAGGAGCAAGAGGGACGCAGGGCGCAGAGCCATCCTGGCCCCGATCCACAATTTGCTCCTCTTTTATCCGGAAGTCGCAGGCAGACAAAGACGCGCTCCTGGTGATCAACAACGCAACAACCCAGAGGAGAAGCTGGTGATTGGCCAGGCTTAACCAGTAGAAAAAAAATGTATGCCCATGTCGTCATTGTTGCTAGGCAGACGTCCAGGCGCAACCGGACATTCAGGCGGGGAAAGGAAAGCGAAAGTTCCATCAGGAAATCCCCTGCCAGCCATTCCGCCTCTTGGGGAGAGGGGCAGAAATAGGGGGGGGGGGGGGGGGGGGGGGAAAAACGGGAGGGTCCTCTGGGCCTGGGGGGAGGGAAGCAGGGGAAGGGGAGGCTCCCTTTCAGACCCCATGCAACCCCCTGCCCCACAGCTGGGCAGCTGGAGGAGTGTGAGAAAAAAGCAACGAATTTAGATGGCTGTTCCCTCCTTTGGCAGTCCTGAGACTCAAACAATACAGGTGGTCCTCGACTTACAACAGTTCGTTTAGTGACCGTTCGAAGCTGCAACTAGGGTTGCCAGGTCTGCTTCCAAAAAATAGCGGACAAGCGGGGGGTGGGGGGGTTAAGTAGTAAAAAAAGTAGACTGTACAGCTTTAGATTACGTACCATTTCATCATAAAGCTTTTGAATAAAAAAAATGTCCACTATTTTGTGAAAAAAAATAGTGAACATAATGTGAAAAAAGTGGACTGTCCACTCAAATAGTGGACACCTGGCAACCCTAGCTGCAACGGCACTGAAAGTGACATGGCCATTTTTCACACTTACGACCGTTGCGACGTTCCCACGGTCATTGGGATGCTTGACAAGCGGCTCGCATTTTATGACGGTCGCCGTGTCCCGGAGGGGGTCACGTGATCCCCTTTTGCGACTTTCCGACGAGCAAAGTCAGCGGGGAAACCAGATTCACGTAACAATCGTGTTACTAGTTGAAGAACTTAAATTAGAATAGAAGGGGCCTTGGAGGTCTTCTAGTCCAGCCCCCTGCTCAAGCAGGAGAACTTATACCAGGGGTAGGCAACCTTGGCTCTTTTATGCCTCGTGGACTTCAACTCCTAGAATTCCTGACCCAGCCATGCTGAGGGGAAAGGGAGAGGTGTCCAAGCTGAGCAATGCTGGCTCAGGAATTCTGGGAGTTGAAGTCCACGAGTCATAAAAGAGCCAAGATTGCATACCCCTGACTTATACCATCTCAGACAAGTGACTGTCTAGCCCAGGGATAAGCAACCTTGGCTCTTTTATGACTCCTGGACTTCAACTCCCAGAATTCCTGAGCCAGCCATGCTGAGGGGAAAGGGAGAGGTGTCCAAGCTGAGCCATGCTGGCTCAGGAATTCTGGGTGTTGAAGTCCACGAGTCATAAAAGAGCCAAAGGTTGCCTACTCCTGGGCTAGCCTCTTCTTCTTCTGCTGTGATTCACTTAACAAAATGGGGCGAGAAAGGTCGTCAAATGGGGCAAAATTCACTGAACAAGTGTCTCACTTAACAACATCAACGTTGGGCTCAACTGTCGTAAGTCAAAGACTCTCTGTAAATAACTATTCTGGCTACAATCCTTGTTATTATAATTGCTGAATGTAGTTGATGTTACAAGCCCTGAGAAACAAAGAAAGTTATTTTTAGGTCTTCAGCCATTTCCTGCTCATTTCCCACCCATATGGACAGAGTAGAAATTTAAGCGTGAAAGGGAGGTCTGTCCAGGTAGTCCTCGAATTACAACCCCAATGGAGCCCAACATTTCTGTTGCTAAGCTAAACATTTTGTTAAGTGGGTTTTGCCCCCATTTTATGATCTTTTTTGCCTCAGTGGTTAAGTGAATCATCACAGTCTCCCAGTTGTTAAGTGAATCCAGCCTCTCCATTGACTTTGCTTGTCACGAGGTCGCAAAAGGGGATCACAAGACCTTGGGACACAGCAAGCAACGGTCGTAAGTATGAACCAGTTGCCAAACATTCTGAATTTTGATCACATGATCATGGGGATGTTGCAAAGGTCGTGACTGAAAAAATGGTCATCTCTTTTTTTCAGTGCCGTTGTAACTTTGAACGGTCACTAAATGAATTGTTGTAAGTTGAGGACTACCTGTATTTCTACCGATGAAGAAGGCTGAAGTCATTAGGGCAGGGATAGGCAACCTTGGCTCTTTTATGACTCGTGGACTTCAACTCCCAGAATTCCTGAGCCAGCATGGCTGGGTCAGGAATTCTGGGAGCTGAAGTCCACAAGTCATAAAAGAGCCAAGGTTGCCTACCCCTGCATTAGGGAGACCTTCTAATTGGTTTTGAGTCTCTGGAAACTGGCCGTCTGTAGGGCGAAGCCTCACCTTCAGATCCTCTCTTTTCTGTCTGGGGTCACAGCAGGGGCAACCTCGTCTGTTTACGGAACCTGGCTAGTTTATGGCGCCGCATCTCGTGCAAACAGGATTCTCACACCGAGCACACAGTCCACCTTTGACAGGGCGTCTGCTGAGCATGCTTTTCTTAAGGACTTCAATACAGGTACAACAGTTGAGTCAGCGATGTGCAGAATATGTGGGTCTATACCGGGGTAGGCAACCTTGGCTCTTTTATGACTCGTGGACTTCAATTCTGGGAGTTGAAGTCCACGAGTCATAAAAGAGCCAAGATTGCCTACCCCTGGTCTATACATATGTTGTATATAGTATGTTTAGGTGTGTGTCATGTATGTGTTTCATTTTGAGAGCGGACTAACTTTCATTTTTGATGTGTGCCGTTGTGCCCGCAGTAAAAAAAATGACAATAAAGGTTATCTTATCTTGAGGCGCCCTTCCCTCCCTCCATCCCTGGTCCCCCCAGCACAGTCACCTATCTGCCTTGCGCCGGTGGCCTGGGCGGCCACTCCCACCGCCACTCCCCCTCCCTCCGGTCCTGGTGACAGATCTGCAAGGCTCCCAAATTTGCAGAGCGGCCACGGTATTTTTTTTTTTTTAATTTGCATTGCACTCTGCCCCCCCCCCAGCCCTTGTAATTGCCTGTCACCAATTGCACGCTGCCTCGCAGCACCATGGCTTCTGCCTGCCACCTGATTGGCTGGGGGCTATTTGTCCTGTGCAGCCAAAGGCCCGGGACAAAGGGCACCTGAGCGAATGGGCCGGGGCCGGACGGCAAAGGCCAAGGCCTCATTGGCTGTGGAGAATGGCCGGGGGAGGGCCAGCGGAGGAGGAGTAGTATTCAATTATCTCTATTCTCAGAGCTGCTTCCTCACGGCTGGAGCAGTTCCCAGCAGGCCTATTGGTTTCAGAAAGCAGCCTCCAGATGTGGGGGGATTGGCTAGGAGTCCGAGGGGCAGGGAATGATGGGAGTTGAGGTCTCACCCATCCAGAGGGCCCCGGGTGGCCCCTGAAAAAAAAACATTACCTCAGTTTAAAAAGTCTCCCTGGTTGCAACTCTTAACGGCAGGACTTGTGGAATGTGTTTGTGTGAAGCATAAAAGTATTATTTTCAGACTATTCACTGGGGAATTCTGCATAGGAATTTCTGCTTCAGTACAGGTGGGACACTGAAGGCAGGACAGGCAGCAACGGATGGAAACTAACCATGGAGAGAAGCAACCTAGAACTAAGGAGAAATTTCCTGACAGTGAGAACAATTAATCAGAGGAACAACCTGCTCCAACACTGGAAGTTTTTAAGAAGAGATTGGACAACCATTTGTCTGAAATGGTATATACAGTAGTGGCCAAAATTGTGGAAACCTTTTGGGAAAAGTGTATTTTTGAGGTTTGATGGCTAATAACACCACTTTTTTTGGGAGTAGTACCATAAAATTATATATCAATGGAAAGATAATTTAATCAAGAATGTAATGCAACATAGTTTGTTCAATTATCTGTACCGTATTCTATGAAAAGTTATAGCCAAATAACCAGAAAAAGGAAGCATAACTTGCTTAGGTTGATATCAGATAGCTTTCCTTCATCTGATTGTAGCCAATGAGCATGAGTGTTTAGAGAGCCAATCAGGTGTCATCTTGTTTTGGCAATGAGCCAATCAGATCACAGTAGGATTCAGTTATTGATGTCGTGTATTGAAGCTGAGAGGAGGACATTTGTCAGTGTGTTATGTGATCGCTCTCAAGATGGATAGGTTTTTTGTGTTCTTTAATTTAGTGAGCTTGTAAAACATAATAAAATTAAAGTAATGGTGCAAAGAGTTGACTGGTCGCCCAGAAAGCGATGTAAAATAGTATTATTAAGTGAACAAGGCTACAATTATAAAGAAATTAGAAGAAAAATTGGTGGAAACTTAGCCAAAGGTGGCATTTCTACTATACACTTTTCCCAAAAGGTTTCCACAATTTTAGCCACTACTGTAGGGTTTACTGCCTGAACAGGGTAGTTGGACTAGAACAGGGGTCTACAACCTTGACAACTTTAAGACTTGTGGACTTCAGTTCCCAGAATTCCTCAGCCAGCACCGCAAGTCTTAAAGTTATCAAGGTTGCAGACCCCTGGACTAGAAGACCTCCAAGATCCCTTCCAACTCTGTTATTGTGTTATACACTGTGTGTGTCAACCCATGAAAACCCAAGAATTCAACACACGGTTTCCACTTATCCTTTAATGATTTCAAAAAAATGGAGACAGAGAAGGTTGAGAAGTAAATTCATTCATTGTAAAATTTGGGGAGGTCATCTCCTAAAACAGCTTCTTCCTTGACGCCGTCTTTAGTGATGGTGACGAGGTAGATGATGCCCCCACTGGACCCGTCCCGGACCATTGCCAAGGCAATAGCTGGAGAAGGGAACAAAGGGGTTATAATCAGCCACGGAGCAGTCGATTGGACCAAAATAAAGAGATGAGGCAGAGCTACACCAATCGCGTTCAAGAGAAGGTAGCTTGGCTCTTCCCAGGGGTGAACATTCTCCAATCAGCTAAGTGCCCACCCACCACATGTCCTGACTTCATCTGAGAAACAAACAAGTTCTTGTCCTTCTCAAAAGAGGAAGCTGGATTTTTGCCACTGTTCCTATTAGTTTCGTTTCCAAGAAGCTTCCTGACCTTGCATGAGGCCCATATGTTTTCTTAGAACAGGGATCTTCAAATGTGGCCTGTTTATGACTTGTGGACTTCAACTCCCAGAATTCCTCAGCCAGGTCACTTCCACTCTGCTATTCTATTCTGTTCTGTTCTGTTCTGTTCTGTTCTGTTCTGTTCTGTTCTGTTCTGTTCTGTTCTGTTCTACTCTACTCTACTCTACTCTACTCTACTCTACTCTACTCTACTCTACTCTACTCTACTCTACTCTACTCTACTCTACTCTACAATAATGGAGCAAACAAATAAATACACAAGAACTCTTTTCCAGCTCTATTCTAATTCTGAATTCTTCCTCCAGGTTTGAACCCACACTTCTTCCACTGGGAGCGTAGGCAACGGAAAAAACAACAAAACCCAGGTATTAGATCACCCAGCCAACGGCTTCAGTTATGGAGGCTTACAGCAAGTGGGGATTGCCCTGCCAACTGTGGAGCAGCTTACTGGCGCCCACTGGAGGTGGAGAGATGCAACCAGCGGCAGTGGCAGGCATCTCGGCTTTTTCTAGGAAAGAGCTTCGATTTCAAAGAATAGAATTCTTTATTGGCCAAGTGTGATTGGACACACAAGGAATTTGGCTCCAGTGCATAAGCTCTCAGTGTACATACAAGCAATAAGTGATTAATCAGGATCATAGTCACCGTAAAAATACATTCATCATAAATCATAAGAGGCAACACTTAGTGATAGTCCTAGGATACTAAATAAGCAGTAAACACAAATCCTACTAGGATACTAAATAAAACGATATAAATCGTAAGATACAAGCAACAAAGCTATAGTCCTAAGGAGATAAGGAGATAGGTAATAGGAAAGATGAGATTAATAATAGCAATACAGCTTTGCTAGATAGTTTGACAAGTGTTGTGGGAATTAGTTGTTTAACAGAGTGATGGCATGGGGGGAAAACAACAGAGTGTCTAGTTGTTCAGGTGTGCAAAGAGGACCACCATCAAGCAAGGGGGATGGACTCAATGGCAATGGGGGTGTCGTGGGAAGAATTGAAGTACTAGGCCATTGATTGCGAACCTATGGCATACGTGCCAGAGGCAACACTCAGAGCCCTCTCTGTGGGCACGCGCACTGCCACCGCCAACAGCTCATGCAGGTCCATTAGGCCACCATGACGGCCCGAGGCGGGGCCAAGGTGCGTCGGGTGCATGAGGGGAACAGGCTCCATGCACGGGCCAAGGGCAAGATCTGCGAGGGGGCCAAGATGACCAGCAGCGCCCTGCTCTCCAACCACAAGCAAAACAGATGGGATGGAGTAGGCACGTCCGGCGGTCTGCATCACGTACCTCCCCCCCTCCCCTACTCCGCCTGCTGCTGTAGGGCTGGCCTGATATTGGCAGCAGACTGCGGAGCCCCAGAGTGCACCGGTTGAGGGGCCGGCAGGCTGTGGCTTCTGACGGACACCGTTGGTCCCCATGCACTCACTGGCCTCTGTGTGCAGGGGCTGATGGTGTCAGACAGCAGCCGCCCCGGCCTCGCCTTGCCCTGCAGCAATGGCACCCCCACCCTGCCCCCTGCCTCGCCCCGTAGGGTGAGCCTCCTGCCCAGAGCCCCACCCACCAGAGAACCCCTGCATCTCCCCCAACCCTGCCTGGCACCCACAGGTGTCCCCCCCCAAGCAACATCGAGGTCGCCACGCCCACCAGTCACGCCCACCCAGTGGGCCACACCCCTCCCCCTCCCTCTCCCCCCCCCAGGGCACCACAATGCTGATGTGGCCCTGGCACTTTGCGATAAATAAGTGGGTTTTGGGTTTGTGGTTTGGGCACTCAGTCTCTAAAAGGTTCGCCATTACTGCACTAGGCTATGGACAGATCATTTTGGAAAAACTCTGTGGAGTCAATAAGAGTCGATAATGACTTGATGGCACACAATCAATTAATCTATCTGTTGATAGTGGAATCTATTGATCCGATAGTCCACTGATCTATCAATCAATGAAATAGCTTGCCTTCCGAAGTTGTAGGTGCTCCATCCCTGGCGGTTTTTAAGAAAAGACCGGACAGCCACCTATCTGGAAGGGAATAGGATCTCCTGCTTGAGCATGGGGTTGGACTAGAAGACCTCCAAGGTCCCTTCCAACACTGTTATTCTATTCTATTTTACGATGCCCTGAACCGTGATACACGCTGCGGTTTGTGAGCTTACGACAGTTGGTCCTGCTTTTGAAAAAAAGGGATTCTGGCAGTTTCATCTCATCCTCACCGACCCAGAATGGACACAACCGCACAGATACCGTTTTTGGTGAACTGACGACATTCTTCACGACTCATGCCGGATTTGTAGGCAGAATCCACGTAACCGTAAATGAAGGTACTTCCTGACCCCCCAATGGAAAAGGGCTGCCGGTTCAACATTCCTCCCAGCGTACTGTAAACCTGTCAGAATGGAAGGAAAGGATGAATCCTGCTTCGTGGTGCAAACTCAGCAAATTGAAACATTATTGTGGCTAGAATATATTCACCATGAATTAGAATAGAATAGAATAGAATAGAATAGAATAGAATAGGAAATGAATAGAATAGAAAATGAATAGAATAGAATAGAATAGAAAATGAATAGAATAGGAAATGAATAGAATAGAATAGAATAGAATAGAATAGGAATAGAATAGAATAGAAAATGAATAGAATAGAATAGGAATAGAATAGAATAGGATAGAATAGAATAGAATAGAATAGAAAATGAATAGAATAGAATAGAATAGAATAGAATAGAATAGAATAGAATAGAATAGAATAGAATAGGAAATGAATAGAATAGAATAGGAATAGAATAGAATAGGAAATAAATAGAATAGAATAGAATAGAATAGAATAGAATAGAATAGGAAATGAATAGAATAGAATAGAATAGAATAGGAATAGAATAGAATAGAATAGGAAATAAATAGAATAGAATAGGAATAGAATAGAATAGAATAGGAAATAAATAGAATAGAATAGAATAGGAATAGAATAGAATAGAACAGAACAGAACAGAATAGAATAGAAAATAAATAGAATAGAATAGAATAGAATAGAATTCTTTATTGGCCAAGTTTGGTTGGACACACAAGGAATTTGTCTCTGGTGCAGAAACTCTCAGTGTACATACAAGCAATAGTGATAAATCATGATCCTAATCAACATAAAATACATTCATCGTAAATTATAGGATGCAACACTTAGTGATAGTCATAGGATACTAGCTAAGCAAATAATATAAATCATACTAGGATACTAAATAGAATATATTTCACCAACGAGCAGCCTCTTCTCCAAAGCCCCCCCCCCCGCTAGACCTACCTGCCCGCCCTTCTGGGGGTCCCATCCAGCCACCAGCAGGTGGGCCGAGAGTTCTGGATGCTTGTAGCTGAGGGATTTCACTAAGGTGGCTGCAGTCAGGACCCGCGGCTGCATCTCCATCTCCAGGCTGTGGGGAGAAGGGAAAAGGCTGAGCACGCTCAGTTGTGCCTCAGTTTCTCTCTCTGTGTTTTGCAGTTTGGAAGAGCAGGTCCAAAGCGGATCTCCTGAAGATCTTGGACTTCTCCGGTCACTTGTGAGGAAAGCTGCGGCTCCAGTTTCTGGGACATTTTAGCCAGGGCTTCTGAGGGGTCATTTACACAATGCTTTTAACCTGGATGTTGAGTTAACCCATTTTCTGGGCTTTGTCCTTTGTACAACAAAGAGGCTGGATTTGCCTGCCATGCTAAGCCCCCACCCAAGTAACCCTGACTAAAATTGACCACAGGTAGCCCCAAATTTATTTGGCTAATTGAGAAATTTGTTAAGAAATTCGGCAAGAAAGGTAATAAAATGGAGCAAAACTCACTTCACAAATGTCTCACTTAACCACGTAAATTTGGAACTCTGTTGTGCTTGTAAATAGAGGACTACCTGTATATCTACTCAGAAGGAAGTGTTATCTGCAAGGGGATTTAATTTAATTCCTAATGTGTATAAAGGACCGGATTCTTCTACCATCCCTGAGTCCCAATTTCTGTGGATTTTCCATTTGTTTCCTGACGACTCAAAGTGAGTGCATGAGGATTATTAAAAAAAAAATATTTTTGGCTCTTCTGGATTAGTAAAAATAAATTGAGGGATGGGTTTTAATCACGTTTTAAGAAGTTTAAGAAATTGTGGCTAGGTATGGTGAGGAGAGTGTAGAGGAGAAGGTTAGGTTCTTTGTCTTCCCCGTGTGTAAAATGGGTATAATCATCACTACGAAGGTGCAGTAAGTCTATTTATGCTTCCCTCTAAAAGAACAAAGCAATTGGCACCATTTGGGCTGTAATTGTTCTTCCACTCACTTGGGAGAAAAATCCCCTGAACTGCCTTGCAAATGGCAATCTGAAAATAAAAGAAGCAGACTTTGGAAGGAAAAGGACTGCAGGCAACGCCCAAGATAGCTACAGGGTTCCTGGCTTCCGTTGTCGGTACTTTCCAACTCCTGCTCCAGGGAGCATTTGATGCCCTGATTGGAGCCAATGGGATCCACCGTTTGGCGACTGCCTTTTCTGGGAAATCAAGTGATAGAAAAGAAGCACCAGTTTTATCATGGCCACCAGGGGGGGGGGCGATGCTGCCCTTTCTGGGAAATCAAGTGCTAGAAAAGAAGCGCCATTTTTATAATGGCCACCAGGGGGCGATGCTGCCTCAGTAAGTTTTCCCCACCAAGGACAGGGTGAGCTGGAAATTTTGACTCTCTCACAGATACACCAAGGAATGAATAAATGATTGGGTTTATTGATGTAAGGATTGCTTGAGGCACATTTTTCCCTGTTCAGAGGGGAAGGAGAGAAGGCTTTCTTGTTCCCAGAGGCCCAGGGAAAAACATTTCTCTTTCGCTTTTCTGACACGAGGCTCAGCTCACGAGGCAGAAGAAACGACGGATGGAAACTAATCAAGGAGAGAAGCAACCTGGAATTAAGGAGAAATTTCCTAACGGTGAGGACAATTAACCAGTGGAGCAAGTTGTAGGTGCTTCATCAATGGAGGTTTTTAAGAAGAGACCGGACAGTCACTTGTCTCAAATGGTGTAGGTTCTCCTGCCTGAGTAGGGGGTTGGACTAGAAGACCTCCAAGGTCCCTTCCAGCTCTATTCTGATTAATTAAGCTTATGACAGAAGATGAGAATAGAGTGGTGTGGCATGGGATTAGAATAGAATAGAATAGAATAGAATAGAATAGAATAGAATAGAATAGAATAGAATAGAAGAATAATAATAGAATATTAATAGAATATTAATAGAATAGAATAGAATATTAGAATAGAATAATAATAGAATATTAGAATAGAATAGAACAATAGAATATTAGAATAGAATAGAATAATAATAGAATATTAGAATAGAATAGAATAGAATAGAATAGAATAGAATAGAATAGAATAGAATAGAATAGAATAGGAATAGGAATAGGAATAGGAATAGAATAATAGAGTTGAAAGGGACCTTGGAGGTCATCTAGTCCAACCCTCTACTCAGGCAGGAAACCCTATCCCATTTCAGATAAATGGCTATCCAATCTCTTTTCAAAAACTTCCAGGGTTGGAGCATTCACAACTTCTGGGGGCAGGTTGTTCCACTGATTAATTGTTCTAACTGTCAGGAAATGTCTCCTTAGTTCTAGGTTGCTTCTCTCCTTGATTAGTTTGAGCATAGAGATCGCTTTGTTTTTACACCAAAAATTCACAGAGTTCACGGGTAGAAAAACTGCTGCATCTTACGATTTGGGAGATTTTTAAATGTTAACACACACACAAATACACACACCAATGTTTCTGCTATTTGCTTTTAGGCTTCGTAGTGTGTATTTCCTGACTTTCAGAAAGGAGTCTCTGAAAAGATACGACACACACAAAGATCCCCTGAAAATGTTCCTCTATATAAAGGAGACCTTTGTGTTCACTGAACAATGAAGAAGCAGGGCTGGGCACAGAGGTGGGGTCCCAAAAGTCAAGATGGTGGTGAGGAATGTATTGTCCGATGACTGCCTTGATGGCTAATTTCCACTCTTCCCCTTTCTTTGCCTGTTCATCCCTGATTACCACTGATCAGAAGTGCATCACGCTTACACTATCTTGATCAAGAGTCTTCAAACTTTAAGACGTGTGGACTTCAACTCCCAGAATTCCTCAGCACTCTGGGAGTTGAAGTCCTCAAGTCTTAAAGTTGCCAAGTTTGAAGACCCTTGATCTAGAAGATCCTACTTGTGCTCTGCTGATATCTCTTCCTTCTTCTCACTTTGCATCAACCCCTCCCCTCTAGGCCCCCACAGGATCTGAAACCTGCCAGTTGGTGCCCCTTGAGTGTGCTTTCCTTTCAGAGATCAGAAGATGGGCAGAGCTGGAGACTACTCTGAGGTTGGGCTTCCGTGAAAGAGGAGGTGGACTCCATTGAGCAGCTCCTTAGACGTCCTCACCTGTGAAACTCCAGCTGGTAATTGATCAGGTCAACAATGGCCTGAGCATCAGCTGCGGAGCCGGAGAGCGCGCAGTAAATCCGGTCATGCAGGGGCTCTAGCTTGTTGAAGAAGCAGTTGACCACCGACTCCCTGGAAAGAGGAAGACAAGACATTGAAAGCAATCAGGACAGAATGGAATGGAATGGAATGGAATGGAATGGAAGGTAAGGTAAGGTAAGGTAAGGTAAGGTAAGATAAGATAAGATAAGATAAGATAAGATAAGATAAAGGAATGGAATATAATATATAATATAGAATGGAAGGGAACAGAAATAGAAATAGAAATAGAAATAGAAATAGAAATAGAAATAGAAATAGAAATAGAAGGGAAGGGAAGGGAAGGGAACGGAACAGAACAGAATAGAAATAGAAATAGAAATTAAAATAGAAATAGGAATGGAAGGGAAGAAGAGAAGAGAAGAGAAGAGAAGAGAAGAGAAGAGAAGAGAAGAGAAGAGAAGAGAAGAGAAGAGAAGAGAAGAGAAGAATAGAAATAGAAAGGAATGGAATGGAATGGAATGGAATGGAATAGAATAGAATAGAATAGAACAGAACGGAACGGAACGGAACGGAACGGAACAGAACGGAATGGGAATAGAAGGGAAGGGAAGGGAAAAGAGAAGAGAAGAGAAGAGAAGAGAAGAGAAGAGAAGAGAAGAGAAGAGAAGAAGAAGAAGAATAGAAATAGAAATAGAAATAGAAATAGAAATAGAAAAATAAATAGAAATAGAATGGAATGGAATGGAATAAGAATAAGAATAAGAATAAGAATAGAATAGAATTCTTTATTGGCCAAGTGTGATTGGACCCACAAGGAATTTGTCTCCGGTGCATAAGCTCTCAGTATACATACAAGCAGCAAGTGATAAATCATGTTCATAATCATCATAAAAACACATTCATCAGAAATCATAAGATACAACACTCCGGGATAGCCATAGGATACTAAATAAGCCATCGAGCTAAATCATACTAGGATACTAAATAAAACAATGAATATAAATCGCAAGAGACAGAGGGAGAACAAGGTCCTTCACACGATCATTTTACCACACTTCTGCCGTGGTGCACTTTCCATACTTCACACAACCAGCAAGACTGGACTGTTCAGCCTAAGAAGGCTTCTCCCTGCCTCCCCATCCTTTGCAAAGCAACAGCTGCGTGTGAAATTCACCTGCCAGCAAGGTCACCTGACCTGCGTGGGCACTTCCATTTCTCTTTGGTTAAATCAAAGCTCTCCAAACCTGACAACTTGAAGACTTGCGGACTTCAACTCCCAGAATTCCCCCAACCGGCACATGGGGAATATGCTTTAAGTCAGGGGTCTTCAAACTTGGCACTTTTATGACTTGTGGACTTCAACTCCCAGAATTCCTCAGCCAGGCATGCCTGGCTGAGGAATTCTGGGAGTTGAAGTCCACAAGTCATAAAAGGGCCAAGTTTGAAGACCCCTGCTTTAAGGCGCTGCCTAAAATCTCACCTAGTTTCATTTCATGGTAGCACCAAGCCAACTTTGGCTGATCTGGAAAGGTTCCGGTTAATACTTGGATGGGGGACCACTAGGAAATCCCACGGAGGAGGATTAGACTGGGTGGTTGAAAAAACACCCTGGAATAAGGTAAGAGCAAAGGACCTCTGGATTATCTCAAAGAAAACTATTTGGGCCTGTCCCTCAGGTCACCAAGAGTTGACCCGAAGGAGACTTTCCCTTCCCTTCTGGGCAATGAAAGATATTAGACCTTTCCTCACATTCACTCAGACACACATTCCTGCAGATCCTTACCCCGCAGAAACTCGGGAGTCGGAGCCCAGGACGACCCCACCATCAAACTCCACGGCCATGATGGTGGTCTGTAGAGGAGAAGAGAACAAGTGTTATTTGTAGAGCGGAAGAGAAGTATTAGCACTACGAGGCAGTTCCTAGTGCAGAGCAACAAAGATGATTAGGGGACTGGAGGCTAAAGCATATAAGGAACGGTTGCTGGAATTGGGCATGTCTAGTTTAATGAAGAGAAGGACGAGGGGGGACATGATAGCAGTCTTCCAGTATCTCAGGGGCTGCCACAAAGAAGAGGGAGTCAAGCTATTCTCTAAGGCGCCTGAAGGCAGGACGAGAAGCAACGGATGGAAACTAACCAAGGAGAGAAGCAACTATTCTATTCTATTCTATTCTATTCTAATCTGTTCTGTTCATTTTCTATTCTATTCTATTCATTTCCTATTCTATTCATTTCTTATTCTATTTTATTCTATTCATTTCCTATTCTATTCATTATTCTATTCTATTCTATTCTATTCTATTCTATTCATTTCCTATTCTATTCATTTCTTATTCTATTTTATTCTATTCATTTCCTATTCTATTCATTATTCTATTCTATTCTATTCTATTCTATTCTATTCATTTCCTATTCTATTCATTTCTTATTCTATTCTATTCTATTCTATTCATTATTCTATTCTATTCTATTCCTATTCTTTTCCTATTCTATTCATTCCCTACTCTACTCTACTCTATTCTACTTACTCTACTCTATTCATTTCCTATTCTATTCATTTCCTATTCTATTCTATTCTATTCTATTCTTTTTCCTTTTCTATTCATTCACTACTCTACTCTATTCTATTCTATTCATTTCCTATTCTATTCATTCCCTTTTCTATTCTATTCATTTCCTATTCTATTCTATTCTATTCATTTCCTATTCTATTCTATTCTATTCTAATCCCTATTCTTTTCCTATTCTATTCATTCTACTCTACTTACTCTACTCTACTCTACTCTATTCATTTCCTATTCTATTCATTTCCTATTCTATTCATTCCCTATTCTATTCTATTATTTTTCCTATTCTATTCATTTTCTACTCTACTCTACTCTATTCTATTCATTTTCTATTTTATTCATTCCCTATTCTATTCTATTCTATTCTATTCTTTTTCCTATTCTATTCATTCCCTATCTACTCTAATCTACTCTACTCTACTCTACTCTACTCTATTCTATTCATTTCCTATTCTATTCATTTCCTATTCTATTCATTTCCTATTCTATTCTATTCTATTCTATTCTATTCTATTCTATTCTATTCTATTCTATTCTATTCTATTCTGAGAAATGGACGTCTTTTATTTCCTTTTTTGCTGCTTTGGGAACTATTCTTCCCTCTCTTCATCATCTCTTTGCTTTCTTCAAGAGGGGAGTGGATGGGAGACACCTTGCCTCACTAGGGAAAAGTTCTCTGTTTTCCCAGCACCTGGTGCGGCCTGTGTCCAGGTTCTCGTGTCGCCCAAGCAAGACCTCGCACACACTTGGTTCCTTCTTGGTGTTTAGTCCCCAAGCCAGAGGGACAACTGATGATTGCACACATATGGTTGAGTTCCATCAGCCACAGCCAGAGAAAAATTGAAGGGAGGTACAATGACCAGTGATGAATGATTATCGCATTGTATTTATCTTATTACAGTTCTGTCTTTTAACATTGTAAGCCTCTCAAAGTTACCAAGTTGTAAGATGGGCAGCTAATACATTTTATGAATGAATGAATGAATCAATGAATGAATCAATGAATGAATGATAATGGAAGTTAGAATGCAATAATACCGGCCTGGTTGTGGGCTACCCACCATTATAGACAAAAGAACAGGGACTCCAGTTGCGTTATCTAGATGTTGTGTCCTTGCATGGGAAGCCAACAGCATCCTGGAGAGGCTGCAGCTGCATGACAGGGTGAAAAAGAGCACACCTGCAGCCTGGGACATGCCTCCATGCTCAGCTGTCACAGAAGTCAGGGGGGGCAGCAGTGTCAGGGTTCCCCTGGGCTCCATGAGGCCAGTGTCCCAGATGCCTCCTTTCCTGAGCTGGTGAGATGTGGCAATAATTTTTCGAGCCCTGGTTACAGCTCATCTCGACCCCCGCATCAGGCCCCGAGTGAGGCCAGCCTTGACATTTAACAGGTGCAAAATGTACAGGTGGATTGCTTATGGGTGCAGAGTAGTGGATCAGGTTTAATGCCTGTATTAAAGGATCCTGGAGAAAACCGGGTCGTCACTGGGAGACGAAAATGACTCGAATCAGAATCGGAATCAAATTAGAGCTGGAAGGGACCTTGGAGGTCTTCTAGTCCAGCCCCCTGCTCAAGCAGGAGACCCTGTATACCATTTCAGACAAGTGGCTGTCCAGTCTCTTCTTTAAAACCTCCAGTGATGAAGCACCCACCAACGTCTGGAGGCAAGCTGTTCCACTGGTTAATTGTCCTCACTGTTAGGAAGTCTCTCCTTAATTCCAGGTTGCTTCTCTCCTTGATTAGTTTCCATCCATTGTTTCCTGTCCTGCCATCTGGTGCTTTGGAGAATAAACTTAATGGAACATAATCAATTGAAAACTCCTGCTGTGAACTCCGTGTGGTGTCAGCAAGGGCGTCTGACCAGCAAATGCTCAGCTCCACCCAGTTGCCCCTGACTCTAACCTGAATGAAGGGATTACATAGTTGTAAAAGGGAGTTTAGCTGAATCAATCGAAAACCCCGTTGAAAAGATCTGTGCGGTTGCCAGTTGGTTTTGTGTAGCTGCCAGCAGCCTGAAAACAAGCCAAGCCACAAATCTGGGCAGGAAATCTCAGCGTTTTGGCAAAGTTGCATCTCCTGCGGTCACGGTTCTGACAGATGAAATGCTTCAAAAGAACTTCGAGGCATTATTTACCTTAAAGAATCTTTATTTTGAGTAGCATAATATTAGCACTGCATAATTGAAGCCAAAAACTGAATTCCCCTCCCCTGAGCACATAGTATCAAAGCACAATTCCCTCCTCCAATTAACAGTCATAAATCACATTCCCCAATTAGCTTGAAGCACGGGCTTTCTCTCCAGTTATCCAGCCCGCCAATTCCTTATCAGCTCTGGTTACAATAACCTTGTTTCTCACACTAGGTTTGGTGTTGCTATGTAGCTGGACTCTCATTCACATCCCCTCTTCCAGCATCATCTAACTCTAAAAGCAAAAGGTAAAAGATGGCTACATTCCCCTCTGTTGTCAATGCAAAAATATCCGATGTTAGCAGCGTTGACACCTGCCTTGCTATCTAATCGGAGCTGGGAAATCCGAGTGCTGAACGTGAGTCATTTTTCCAGCTAAGAAGGGGAATTTGGGCTGGCCGGGAACCCCGAGGCCCTTCCCCATGCCAAGCCTGGCATGCAGCACGGAAAAAGTCTCTCCGTGCCTGTTGGGGCTTTGCATGGAATTTTACAGTGTGCAGGGAAGGAAGAGCCTTCTCCATCCCAGTCTGGTGGAAGGTCCAAAGATCAGCTTTATCGGTGACTTTGCAGCTGGATTAGAGGACGCCAGCTTCCTTATGGCCAACACATCCACCCACTGAAACCGTTTGCAGAGGAAAACCCAGCAGTACTACTAATCCTCGGCTTATGACCGTAATTGACCCCCTAAGCGAGATTTGCCCCATTTTACCACCTCCCATGCCCCAATTGTTTTTTTTAATTGTACTAGTGGACAATCACTTAAAAATAATAATAATAATAATAATAATAATAATAATAATAATAATAATAATAATAAGAAGAAGAACAACAACAACAACAACAACAACAACAACAATAATAATAATAATAATAATAATAATAATAATAATAATAATAATAATAATAAAAATTGGAAGGGACCTTGGAGGTCATCTGGTCTAACCCGCTGCTCAGGCAGGAAACCCTATACCATTTCAGACAAATGGCCGTCCAGTCTCTTCTTAAAAACTTCCATATTAGCCAGCCGTGTGCTGCAGCTGCCAAAAAGGCCAACACAGTGCTAGGCTGCATTAACAGAGGGATAGAATCAAGATCACGTGAAGTATTAATACCACTTTACAAGGCCTTGGTAAGGCCACACTTCAAATACTGCATCCAGTTTTGATCGCCATGATGTAAAAAAGATGTTGAGACTCTAGAAAGAGTACAGAGAAGAGCAACAAAGATGATTAGGGGACTGGAGGCTAAAACATATAAGGAACGGTTGCTGGAATTGGGTATGTCTAGTTTAATGAAGAGAAGGTCGAGGGGGGACATGATAGCAGTGTTCCAATATCTCAGGGGCTGCCACAAAGAAGAGGGAGTCAAGCTATTTTCCAAAGCGCCTGAAGGCAGGACAAGAAGCAATGGATGGAAACTAACCAAGGAGAGAAGCAACCTAGAAGTAAGGAGAAACTTCCTGACAGTTAGAACAATTAACCAGTGGAACTACCTCCCTCCAGAAACGGTGAATGCTCCAACACTGGAAGTTTTTAAGAAGAGACTGGACAGCCATTTGTCTGAAATGGTATAGGGTTTCCTGCCTGATCAGGGGGTTGGACTAGATGACCTCCAAGGTCCCTTTCAACTTCATTATTATTATTATTATTATTATTATTATTATTATTATTATTATTATTATTATTACAATTGAGTCCCAAATTTACACTGCTAAGTGAGACATTTATGAAGTGAATTTTGCCCCAGTTAAATGAATCTTTGCTGTCGTTAAGTTCATGACATGGCTGCTAAGTCTGATTTCCCCACTGACTTTGCCGGTCAGAAGATTGCAAAAGGGGCTCACGTGACCCTGGGACACTGCAGCCGTCATAAACGTGAGTCAGTTGCCAAGCATCTGAATTTCGATCACGTGACGGTGGGGAATGCTGTGTGTCTGAAAAACAGTCCTGTCATTTTTTTCTCCAGTGGTGTCGTAACTTGGAACGGTCACTAAATGAACTGTAGTGAAGTCGAGAACAACCTGTCCTTGCAGAGAGCCATTTGTGATAACCAGGGCAGACCGTTTGAGCGACAGGAGAGTTACATTCATTTCCTGGTGGTGCTTCCTCCCCTCCCCCACCATCTCCCCTACTCTACTTTCCAGGCTTTCGTGGAGGTGGAATCCCCGATAAGAGCTTCATGCTGAGCCAGAAGCAGGAGAAGACCCCAAAGGAAGAGGCTTAGATCTATTGCAGGGGTCCCCAACCTGTGGGCTGTGGCTGACTACCGGGCCGCGGCAGCTTGGCAACTGGGTCACATGAAGGGATGGCCAGTGCACGTGCACACATGTGTGCACTCAAACCCCCACACTTGCGCTAGTGCTGCCCTGAGCATCCCACTGGCACTATCGCGACTCCCTGAGCGTCCCACCGGCACTAGCACCGCCCCAAGCATCCCACCGGTGCTAGCGCTGCCCCTTTTGCAGCACTCGTGCCCATGCCCCATTTGCATGTGAACATACCCATTTGTGTGTGCGCATGCGCTCACATGTGGCCCATTTGTGCACACACACACACCGGGTTCATTTTTGTGCAGCCCATTTGCACACATGCACGTAGCAGTGCCTGCCTCCCTTTCCGGGCTGCCAAATCAAAAAGGTTGGAGACCTCTGATCTACTGTATTCAAAACTACATCTTCCACACCTAGTTAGGGGGATCCCACAGGGAAACAAATTACGCAGACGGAATCACACACGCCCCAGCAAGGATATCAAATATTAACAGCCTGATCATTATCCCCCATCACAATGGCAAATTTCAATACAGGTAGTCCTCAAAGTCCCGGCCAACTGCTCCTTGTCTGTTTGGTTCAGGTTTCAGCTGCTGTCAACCAGCTGGCCAACCTTATAGGGTTGTTGTGAGAGGAATGGAAGGAGAACATTTTGACCCTGCAGAAATGGAGCACAACCCAGGCCTAATTATGGTTTGCAGAAAGATGGAACCCGTTACTAACCAGCCACCAGTGCTGAGGAGATATCTTAAATAAATACCATATAGGTAGTCCTCGAACTTACGACCACAATTCAGCCCCCATTTTCTGCCACTAAGCGAAACATTAGTTGAGTTTTGCCCCATTTGATGACCTTCCTTGCTGTGGTCGTTAAGTGAATCGTTGTTAGCTGTTAAATGAGTCACGCGGTTTGTTAAGCGAACTTGGCTTCCCCGTCCGCATTGCTCGTCAGAAGGTCGCAAAAGGGGATCATGTGACCCGGCGACACTGCGACCGTCACAAATACGAGTCAGTTGCCAAGCGTCTGAATTTTGATCATGTGACCCTGGGGATGCTGCAACAGTCATAAGTGTGAAAGCTGGTCTTTATTCGAGAAGCATAACTTTGGCACTTACATAGTCGAAGCCAAAAACTGGATTCCCCTCCCCTGAGCACATAGTATCAAAGCACAATTCCCTCCTCTGATTGACAGTCATAAATCACATTCCCCAATTAGCTTGAAATGCAGGCTCTCCCTCCAGTTCTCCAGCCCGCCAATTCTTATCATCTCTTATTTTATTAACCTTTGTTCACACACTGGGTCCGGTTTTATTATGTCTAACTAAACCCTCATGCACATTCCTCCCCACCCCCAGCATCATCTAACTCTAAAAGTAAAACATAAGAAGAAAATGTGCATCTCCAACTGTTGTCAAAGCAAAAATGTCCGATGTTAGCAGTGTTGACAGCCGCTCTAACTTTGAATGGTCACTAAACGAACGGTTGTTAAGTCGAGGATTACCTGCATTATTTTATTTGAATAATTTACAGTTACACACTTAAAGAAAGCACTGTTTAGATCCATGTTTCACAATCTGGTTGTTCTCCCTGGAGGGCCAGATTCAACTCTGCCCAAATGGCGCTGGGTTGTAACTGGGTGTGACAAATCTTTAGTGAGGGAGACTTGCTCCTTCACATTAGAAGGCCTCTGGGGCATGGGAAATCACTCCAAGTGTGGGCTGCCCATCTTCCAGCCTCAGTTTCTCCATCAGTAAGTGGAGTCTCCTGGTTACTTCACAGACACGTCAGTCCTCTTTTTGGGGGCAAGCAGAAGGAAACTCCTTTCTTTTTTTTCAACGCCTCGGTCTGGGATTTCCTGATGGTTTCCCATTTCCTTTTAATGTATGCTGAATAGTGTATATCTAAAGTGACAATAAAGTCTGTCTGTCTGTCTGTCTGTCTGTCTGTCTGTCTGTCTGTCTGTCTGTCTGTCTGTCTGTCTATCTATCTATTGGATGATGCCAGATTTTGTGTGACACCTGGAGCTTTGTGCTTCCAGAGCAAGTGGGGTTGACTATTTTGGATAGGTAGGTAGGTAGGTAGGTAGGTAGGTAGATAGGTAGATAGATAGATAGATAGATAGATAGATAGATAGATAGATAGATAGATATAGATAGATAGATAGATAGATAGATAGATGTAATTTATATCCATCCATCCATCCATCTATCGTCTGTCTGTCTGTCTGTCTGTCTGTCTGTCTGTCTGTCTGTCTGTCTGTCTGTCTATCTATCTATCTATCTATTGGATGATGCAGATTTTGTGTGACACCTGGAGCTTTGTGCTTCCAGAGCGAGTGGGGTTGACTATTTTGGATAGATAGATAGATAGATAGATAGATAGATAGATAGATAGATAGATAGATAGATAGATAGATAGATAGATAGGTAGGTAGGCAGGCAGGCAGGCAGGCAGGCAGGCAGGTAGATAGACTGACAGGCAGGCAGACAGACAGATAGACAGGCAGGCAGACAAGCAGACAGGTAGGTAAGTAGGTAGGTAGGTAAAAAGATAGATAGATAGATAGATAGATAGATAGATAGATAGATAGATAGATAGATAGATAGATAGATAGATAGACAGACAGACAGACAGACAGATGTAATTTATATCCATCCATCCATCTATCTATCTATCTATCTATTGATCTATATCTAGCATCTATCTTTCTCTACCTACCTACCTACCTACCTACCTCTTTCTATTTGGCTATCTAGCTATCTATCACTCTATCATCTCTCTTTTCTCTCTCACCTACCTACCCCTCTCTTTTTCTCTCTCTGTCTCTGTCTCTCTTTCTATCCCTGCTTAGCTTTTCTCATGTTGCCCACCCAGGTGGTGTCGTAACCATTTGCACACACAAAAAAAAATGGGAGCAGCTGTGACTGGCGGGCGATTGCCCAGCCAAGGTTTGCTTTTCAGGCCAGATTCAGCCTTGCAAGCAGAAAGCAAGCCCTTCAGGTCTCTTGAATTCAAACCGTCTCCCCGACGCAACTTCCTTCTCTGGCCGGCGGGCCCCCTTCCTCTCCGACGCCCCACCCTCCCTCCTCCTCCTCCTCCGCCTCCTCCTCCCGTTGCAACGTTTGGGGGACCCTTGAGGCTGAACCCCTCCTCCTCCCCCTCTGCAGAGCCACTCACCCCGGTGCTGATCTTGGTCACCCCGCGGTGGTCCATCGCGGGTCCTGTCCACGAAGCGCTTCCGTGAAAATCCCGGCTTTGAGATCGAAAGTGATAGCGGAGATTCTCCGGGCGCAACGCCTCCCGCGGACACCAGGGGGCGCCCCGACCTGTCAATCAGTCCAGGAAGAAGCGCCGCGACGGCGAGCGCAGAGCGGGCCTTGGACTACAGCCACTATTATCCCCAGCCAGTTAACCCGAAGGAAGGGGGCGGGGGAAGGGGGCTCGGCGTCGCTTCCCCACGCGGCTTCCCCACGCGCGGGAACCCGCTTCTGGAAGCGGGTTCCCTGCCAAGGCGGCCTTTCAGACGCACGGAAGAAGCCTGAGCCAGGGAACTCTTTCCAACCACTAAAAGAAATACTACACGTCTTGCTTCCTGCACAAGTGTACAGGTAGTCCTCGACTTACAACGGTTCGTTTAGTGACCGTTCAAAGTTACAAGGACACCGACAAAAGTGACTCGTGCACCCCTTTTCACAGTTACCTTGCAGCATCCCCACGTTCAAAATTTGGACACTTAATAATAATAATAATAGTAAAGTTGGAAGGGACCTTGAAGGTCATCTAGTCCAGCCCCCTGCTCAGGCAGGAAACCCTATACCATTTCGGACAAATGGCTGTCCAGTCTCTTCTTAAAAACTTCCAGTGTTGGAGCATTCACCGCTTCTGGAGGCAGGTTGTTCCACTGGTTAATTGTTCTCACTGTCAGGAAGTTTCNGTAGGTAGGTAGGTAGGTAAATAGATAGATAGATAGATAGATAGATAGATAGATAGATAGATAGATGATAGATGTAATTTATATCCATCCATCCATCCATCCATCTATCTATCTATCTATTGATCTATATCTAGCATCTATCTTTCTCTACCTACCTACCTACCTACCTCTTTCTATTTAGCTATCTATCGCTCTATCATCTCTCTTTTCTCTCTCACCTACCCTACCACCTACCTACCCCTCTTTTTCTCTCTCTCTCTCTGTCTCTCTCTCTATCCCTGCTTAGCTTTTCTCATGTTGCCCACCCAGGTGTTGCCGTAACCATTGCACACAAAAAAAATATGGGAGCAGCTGTGACTGGCGGGCGATTGCCCAGCCAAGGTTTGCTTTTCAGGCCAGATTCAGCCTTGCAAGCAGAAAGCAAGCCCTTCAGGTCTCTTGAATTCAAACCGTCTCCCCGACGCAACTTCCTTCTCTGGCCGGCGGGCCCCCTTCCTCTCCGACGCCCCACCCTCCCTCCTCCTCCGCCTCCTCCTCCTCCCGTTGCAACGTTTGGGGGACCCTTGAGGCTGAACCCCTCCTCCTCCCCCTCTGCACAGCCACTCACCCCGGTGCTGATCTTGGTCACCCCGCGGTGGTCCATCGCGGCTTCTGTCCACGAAGCGCTTCCGTGAAAATCCCGGCTTTGAGATCGAAAGTGATAGCGGAGATTCTCCGGGCGCAACGCCTCCCGCGGACACCAGGGGGCGCCCCGACCTGTTAATCAGTCCCGGAAGAAGAGCCGCGACGGCGGGCGCAGAGCGGGCCTTGGGCTACAGCCACTATTATCCCCAGCCAGTTAACCCGAAGGAAGGGGGCGTGGGAAGGGGGTTCGGCGTCGCTTCCCCACGCGGCTTCCCCACGCGCGGGAACCCGCTTCTGGAAGCGGGTTCCCTGCCAAGGCGGCCTTTCAGACGCACGGAAGAAGCCTGAGCCAGGGAACTCTTTCCAACCACTAAAAGAAATACTACACGTCTTGCTTCCTGCACAAGTGTACAGGTAGTCCTCGACTTACAACGGTTCGTTTAGTGACCGTTCAAAGTTACAAGGACACCGACAAAAGTGACTCGTGCACCCCTTTTCACAGTTACCTTGCAGCATCCCCACGTTCAAAATTTGGACACTTAATAATAATAATAGTAAAGTTGGAAGGGACCTTGAAGGTCATCTAGTCCAACCCCCTGCTCAGGCAGGAAACCCTATACCATTTCGGACAAATGGCTGTCCAGTCTCTTCTTAAAAACTTCCAATGTTGGAGCATTCACCGCTTCTGGAGGCAGGTAGTTCCACTGGTTAATTGTTCTAACTGTCAGGAAGTTTCTCCTTAGTTCTAGATTGCTTCTCTCCTTGATTAGTTTCCACCCGTTGCTTCTTGTCCTGCCTTCAGGCGCTTTGGAGAATAGCTTGACTCCCTCTTCTTTATGGCAACCCCTGAGATATTGGAACACTGCTATCATGTCCCCCCTCGTCCTTCTCTTCATT
>NW_015388978.1:117850-133970 GCF_001527695.2 Protobothrops mucrosquamatus
ATTGGTCTAGTTAGTTTAAAATTACTTTAAAACCCCCATTAAAAATTTTCCCCTAGGCCAGTCCTGCAAGCTGGAATAACCATGTCTTAAGGGCGCGGCGGAAGGAAGGGAGATCAGGGATCACCCTGATCTCTGGGGGTAGTTCATTCCAGAGGGTGGGAGCTCCCACAGAGAAGGCCCTCCCCCTTGGGGTCGCCAGTCGGCACTATCTGGCCGACGGCACCCTGAGGAGACCCACCCTGTGGGAGCGTACAGGCCGATGGGAGGTAATCTGCGGCAGAAGGCGGTCTCGAAGATATCCCGGTCCGATGCCATGGAGCGCCTTAAAGATGATGGTCAGCACCTTGAAGCGCACCTGGAAGGCCACCGGCAGCCAATGCAGCTCGCGCAGCAGCGGTGTTACATGGGAGCGACGAGTCCCTCCCAACACCGCCCGCGCAGCCGCATTTTGGACTAGCTGGAGCCTCCGGGTGCTCCTCAAGGGAAGCCCCATGTAGAGAGCGTTACAGTAGTCCAGGCGGGAGGTGACCAGGGCATGAGTGACTGTGCGCAAGGCGTCCCAGTCCAGAAAAGGTCGCAACTGGTGGATCAGGCGTACCTGATAAAAAGCCCCCCTGGTCACGGCCGCCAACTGGCATCATCCCCGTGTCGGGCGTGCAGTATCTGGGATCCCTGCCAAGGATGCGAGCTAGCAATCAGCATCCACCGCGTTCGCACAACCCATGTACCCGATTGGCGATTTAACGCTTTGTTAAAACAAGAGTTTGAATACGCTGAACCCCCCCCTCCCCAAAAGGACGAACCTCAGTACGGCACCATACTTTGGGCTGGTTTGTGCACATGCAACCACAGCATTAATGATCTTTATCCGACTTGTTGTGTGAATGCGACCGTGATGTAATTCTTGCTCACTTGGCAGAAACTCATTCAGATTTGGTCTCCTTCTTGGGCAGGGGTGTCAAACTGCCAGCCTGTGGGCTGGATGCTTCATAGCGAAACCGCACCCACCCCATTGCCGGCAATGGAAAAAAAGTCACAATACTTCGTGTCACGTCATGTAACATTGCGAGTTTGACACCCCTGTTTTGGGGGCTGGGTGAAAATGTAAACCTCCTGGCTACATTTCTCCACCCCACCCCTCCCACTAAGTAATACATTACATTTTCTCTCCTCTTTTCTCCTTTCTTTGTTAAGGGTAGCTCCCTCTTTAGTGACAGATTTTATCTTCCTGGGCTCCAAGATTACCACAGATGGGGACTGCAGCCAAGAAATTAAAAGACGCTTGCTCCTGGGGAAGAAAGCTATGGCAAATCTAGACAGCATACTAAAAAGCAGAGACGTTACCCTGCCAACAAAAGTGCATATAGTCAAGGCCATGGTTTTCCCAGTTGCAATGTATGACTGTGAAAGTTGGACCATAAGAAAGGCTGAGCGCCAAAGAATTGAGGCCTTTGAACTATGGTGACGGAGAAGACTCCTGCGAGTCCCCTGGACTGCAAGGCGATCAAACCGGTCAGTCCTAGAGGAGATCAACCCTGACTGCTCTTTAGAAGGCCAGATCCTGAAGTTGAAACTCAAGTACTTTGGCCACCTAATGAGAAGGAAGGACTCACTGGAGAAGAGCCTAATGCTGGGAAAGATTGAGGGCAATAGAAGAATGGGACGACAAAGAATGAGGTGGCTGGATGGAGTCACTGAAGCAGTAGGCGTGAGCTTAAATGGACTCCAGAAGATGGTAGAGGACAGGAAGGCCTGGAGGAACGTTGTCCATGCGGTCGCGATGGGTCGGACATGACTTTGCAACTAACAACAACAAAGCTCCCTTTTTTCTGGCAGTTTTTTTTTTTTTTTGCCTTCGAAAAGTGTTGATTCCTGACAACCTATCCAGGGGTAGGCAACATTGGCTCCTTTATGACTTTATGGACTTTGTTGGAATATTCATGAGCAGGAAGAGTCATGTGGTAACTCAGTCAGCCAATGTGAAGAAAGTGCTACTGAGTCTGTGCAAAAGGTTTGAGTTAGAAGCTGGGTTTCAGTCTCAGGTCTCAGGTCTGTCTCTGCTGTAAGAAGTCTACATTGTGCTATGTTGCTGTAAATAAGAATGTATGGTATTGTAAATATTTTTATATGAATATAAAGAAGTTTATTTGATTCAGCTAAATGCAGTCAACTGTGAGAGCTTCTGATTTATTTTCACCAATAGAGAAATTAAAATTCTCTAACAGACTTCAACTCCCAGAATTCCTGAGCCAGCCATGCTGAGGAGAAAGGGAGAGGTTTCCAAGCTGAGCCATGCTGGCTCAGGAATTCTGGGAGTTGAAGTCCACAAGTCATAAAAGAGCCAAGGTTGCCTACCCCTGTCCTAGCAGGTGCCTTAACCTCTACATCAAATGGTTCTCAGCAATTCTTTGGATCCTAATAAAGATCCTGTCTAACTGGGAACTGTGGTGGGGGCAGGGATGTCCTTGAAGTGTGGTCAAAAGAATCAAAATGGCGGCCTTGCCTTTCGAAACTTTGCCTTTTTTCAACAGAGGCTTTTCCATCTTCAAAGCCGATTAGCTTTTGATTTTTAAAGGCATCCCGTCTAACTCTCCTGTTGATGCAGGAAGGCAAGAGTGTCTCTGAGCGGCTACAGAGGGCATAGAAATTCCTTACAGAGGACTCAACCTGGAAAGGAGGAAGAACAGAAGGAACGTGTGAACCGAGGCAGTAGCCAGTGTGTGCAAATAAGAGGGCGCAGAAAGTGGGCCAAGATCTGGGCATGTGTGTTTGCACGGAACAAGACACTAGGCAGGGGTAAGGCAACCTTGGCTCTTTTATGACTTGTGGACTTCAACTCCCAGAATATCCCAGAATTCCTGAGCCAGTGCTGGCTTAGGAATTTTGGGAGCTGAAGAGTCATAAAAGAGCCAAGGTTGCCTACCCAGATAGATTGTGGTCTATAGAAAAAGGGGGATTCCTTCCTTGAGTGTCATCACTAGAATACAGACAACCGAACGGTCCAATAAACTGGCCCGAAGAAATCCCCAAAGAATTTATTGCTTCCATGTTGATTTAATAATCTATCAATGGACGGATATCTGCTCTCCAGCTCTTTCCTTTCCTCGCATTTGCGACGTCCTTCCTCAAGTCTTCCCCACCCCGCTTCCTCTCCCTCTCCCACCCTGCCTCTCCCCATTTTTCCTCGACCGCATTCCCGCATCGCTTTCACTTTTTGCCCAACTTAATTTTTTTTAAGCGGGACGAAGCTACACCGGTGGAGCAACCGCCTGCCCGGAGCCAGACTTCCCTGGAAGTCGCCCAACATCTCCCCGCCTCTCTCCGCCCGCGTCTGCCCGGGTTTGTTTTCTCCGACATTTTTACTTTCACTTTCGGCTTCCGAGAAAGCAGCTGCTTGTAGCGAAGCGCCGCGGCCGGGGTGGTTTCCAGAGCCCGGCCGGGCCGGGAGATGTGCCAAGACTCGCCTTCCGGCCCCCGCCGCCCGCGCCCTCCGTTCAGTTTGAGCCGGCTGCCGTCCGCGGAGGAGCTCTCTTAAATCCCTTTCTCGAGTCGCTCGCGCGGCACCTGCTTTCTCCCACCGGCTCCGCGCCGCGGCTCTGCGAACCGGGAAGCGCCGGGCGGCGGCTGGACTCCGCGAGAGAAGCGCCTCCAAGGGCCCGTAAGTCGGTTCTTAGCAAAGACCGCCCCTCCTTCCTTCCGCTTCGCTCCTCTCTCTCTCTCTCTCTCTCTCCGTTGCTCTCATTTTTTTTCTTTCCTTCCCTTTCTCGCCAGGGCTTCTTCCAGCACCGAGGCGCTGCTCGAGCGAATTTGCGGCAAGTTCCTTGGCCCGTCTAGAACCGGCGCGATGAAGCCGGGCATGTGGTCCTGGGTCGCCCTAGGGATGCTGCTGGATTTCCTGGCCCTCCACATGGCTTGGAGGTGGAGGCCCTCGCCCTCGGGGAACCCCCTGGCTTTCTTGTGGGCCGTCGCCGTGGGGCGCTGCGTGTCGCTCGCCCTCGCGGGGGGCACCCTCGCCCGCTCCGGAGAGGCCAAGCTTCCCTGGAAGCTGTTGCTGCAAGGCGCCTTGGTCCTCTCCTTCCAGATGCCCGGCTACGTTAGCCTGCAGTACCTCTACCAGCCGGAAGGGGGCGCCCTGGAGCTGGCCTACAGCTGGGGCAGGAGCGAGGTCCTTGCCCTCAACTACCTGGGGTTGGGGTTGGGGATGCTGCTGTTCCATCTCCTCCTCCCTTCGGGGGCCACAGGAACGGAAAAGAGGACTTCGGCCTCCTTTGGGCGCCTCATCGCCTGCCTGAGGCCAGAGGTGCTGCGGTTTGTGGCCATAACGGGGCTTATGGTGATCTCCTGCATGGGTAAGTTGGACCTGTGGAGGGGGCCGATGTGATCCTTCCCCTCACCCTCACAATCAACATAGAGTTTCAACAATACCTCTTATGTAGAGAGTCCTTGAATTACAGCAGGGGTAGGCAACCTTGGCTCTTTTATGACTCGTGGACTTCAACTCCCAGAATGCCTGAGCCAGCCAACGTTGGCTGGCTCAGGAATTCTGGGAGTTGAAGTCCACGAGTCATAAAAGAGCCAAGGTTGCCTACCCCTGGGTTACACCTATTCATTTGGCGAACATTTGAAGTTGCAAATAGCACTGAAAAAAGTGACTTAGCAGCCGGTCCTCGCACTTGCGACCGTCGCGACACCCCCTATAGTCACAAAGTCAAAATTGGGGTGCTTGTCAACCAGTGCCTGTGGGTGCTTGTGGGTGCTTCATCACTAGAAGTTTTTAAGAAGAGACTGGGCAGCCACGTCTGAAATGGTATAGAGCAGGGGTAGGCAACCTTGGCTCTTTTATGACTCGTGGACTTCAACTCCCAGAATTCCTGAGCCAGCCATGCTGAGGGGAAAGGGAGAGGTTTCCAAGCTGAGTCATGCTGGCTCAGGAATTCTGGGAGTTGAAGTCCACGAGTCATAAAAGAGCCAGGGTTACCTACCCCTGGTATAGGGTCTCCTGTTTGAGCAGGGGGGCTGGACAAGGACCTCCAAGGTCCCTTCCAGCTCTGTGCTGATTGTGATTCTGATTGTGATTCAGTCTGTATTAACAGTGATTGAAGCATCCTGGGGTCATTTGATCATTTATAACCTTCCCAGCCAGCAAAGTCAATAGCAGAAAGTCAAAGTCAATAGCAGAAGCAGGCCAGTAAAATCTGGTGTGACTCATTTAACTCATTTAACCACACCTTGCTTAAAAATGAAAATTCTGGTCCCTGTTGTGCTTGTAAGTCAAGGACTACCTGTGTTAAGAATTTGTTGCAGGAAGAGTCAAAAAAAGTCAAAATGGCGGCAAGCAATATATGATCAGAGTCTTGCCCTCTCCTTATTTATTTATTTCTTTTTAAGAAAATTTTATTGATTTTCTGGTTTTACATTTAAATATTTAAAAAGCAACGTGGCAGATGGGTTAATTGATAATTGATAATTCAATTACAAGTATCTTTAGTACAGATCTCAAACTATTACATTAAATATTTCCTCTCTTTTCCCCTTAGTATTTACTGTCTCATGTTTAAACTAATACAATTCTTATTATATTGATTAAATAAAAATAACTTTCTTTTATCAATATTTTTAGTTTATACATATCCTAGTTATTTTAACATTCATTCTTTATAGACAATATCCTAATTAGTTTTTCCCGATTTTTAGTTTCCCATTTATATTTAAATTTAACATTTAGTATTTATAATTTCCAAGTTTTAAATAACCCCAATTCCCTTTATCTCCTTTCTTCTGTTGATATTTAGGAATGTCTAAGAGTTGTGGGAAAATTGAAATGGGTTCTTTCAAAAAAGGGGGGGGCAGAGAGTTAATGGAGTCTGAGGTGAAGGTGGAGGTGTCCTATTGTTGTGGCTTTTTAGGCCCTCGTCTTGATTTTTTTCCCCCGTACTATAATGGATTTTGAATTTCTTTCATTTTTATTTTGGTTGCCTAGGGCAGAGGTCCCCAACCTTTTGGGCACCAGGGACCAGTTATGTGGAGAGAGTTTTTCCCGTGGACCGGAGGGGGTGTGATTTTGTGTGCTGCCTGCATCCTGCGGATGGGGCTTTGCTTGTTTGTGTTGGCCCAGTTGCTGGCATGCCGCGGCCCAATACCGGTCCATAGACCGGGGGTGGGGGACCCCCCGGCCTAGGGACATGAGCAGCCATATAAACGTGGCTTCATAAATAAGTAAATAAAATTTAGAAGTGGGATTTGGGAGAGAAAAGAAACAGCAAATTCCTACAGTCCTACTCGGAAGTAGCAAGCATATAAAAATTATTGCCCTGGCTCTCGGCAGAAATATCTCATCAAAATGAGAAAAACATTGATGCCTCGTTGCAGCCCAAGCCCTGCCCCTTTCGCTCATGCACGTGATGTCATCGTGCACCTACTTCCGTTGTGATAATGCAATGTTACTTTTAGGCCTTGCTTAACAACTGGCCACTTAATAACAGAATAACAGAGTTGGAAGAGGCCGTGGAGATCTTCTAATCCAGGGATCCCCAACCCCCGGTCCATGGACCAGTACCGGGCCATGGCATCCCAGAAACCGGGCCGCACAAAGAAGTGAAGCCCCACCGGCGGGATGCAGGCAGCATACAAAACCATGCTCCCTCCTGTCTTCAGAAAAACCTCTTTCCACCAACACGTCCCTGGTGCCCAAAAGGTTGAGGGGGGGCACTGTATCTAGTCCAACCCCCTGTTCAAGCAGGACACCCTATACCAGGGTGTCAAACTGCTGCCCCGCAGGCTGGTTGCATCATACGGAGGCCACGCCCATCTCAGCTCCGACAATGCAAAAAAGTCACAATATTTCGTGACACGTCACGTGATGCGGTGAGTTTGACACCCGTGCCCTATGCCATTTCAGACAAATGGTGGTCCAATCTCTTCTTTAAAAACTCCAGTGTTGGAGCACCCACAACTTCTGGAGGCAAGTTGTTCATGACTGTTTGAAGTTATGACAGGCTCCCCCCAAATTATTCACAACCCATCCTGGAAAGTTACGATTGCCACCCGCGCACATGTGCACAGCCACACGACCGCATTTCAAGCGGTTGGCAACAAGCTTGCATTTACCTTGTTTCCCCGAAAATGACCCAAACAGAAAATAAGCCCTAGCATGATTTTTCAGGATGCTCGTAATATAAGTCCCACCCCCAAAATAAACCCCAGTTAAGATCGTCAGCCAGATGGACGCATTTAGTACCATATTTCCCTGAATATAAACCCTAACCGGAAAATAAGCCCTAATGCGTCTTTTGGAGCAAAAATTAATATAAGACCCAGACTTATTTGCGGGGAAACATGGGTACAACTGAATGCAGCATCCCATAGTCACATGTTTGTCATTTGCTATGTATTTTGCAGTTTGGGGGCAAAAAAACCTCCCATTACATATGCTAGATTTCTACAACCACACGGTTCATTTAATAACCACACGATTCACTTAATCATCATCATCAAAAATTGTCATGAAATCGAGAGGTCACATGATGACCCATCTAACGATCATGACTCGTGACCAAAATTCCTGGCTGAATTGTAGCGGTAAGTTTAGTATTTAATTCCTCCCCTCCGCTCTGTTTATCCTACGTGGGGATTTCCGAACATATGGAGGCAACTGTTCCCGGAATCCATAGCTGTTTACTTGTTTATTTTATGGAGGACTTTAATCCAAAGCTCCAATAAAAAACAGCCAGAGAGAGTCGTGGCTGCGGAACTGGTTCCTACAATCGTGCAAAGTTAAGATAAAGATAATAGAAAATCGTTTTTCTCTTTTTGCACTATGGAACGTGGGAATCCACAAAAACACGCCGTGATGGTGTGATCATTTTTTTTTACTTTTTTAAAACCACATTTTACATACATCCCTGCGCATAAAGGTAGTCCTTGACTTACGACCACAATTGAGTCCAAAATTTCTGTTGTTAAGTGAGACATTTGTTAAGTGAGTTTTGCCTCCTTTTACGACATTTCTTGCAGTTGTTAAGTTAGAAACCAGGTTGTTAAAATGAATCTTGTTTCCCCATTGACTTTGCTGGTTAGAAGGCTGCAAAAGGGGATCAAGGAGGACCGTGGGGGTGCTGTCAAAGCTGTAACTAAAAAATGGTTCGTAAATCAGGGTTTTTTTTAGTGCTGTTGTAACTTTGAACGGGTCACTAAGTGAACCCTTGCAAATCGAGGAACCGTCCGTATATGCACAAACTTGAAATAATGGTATTCGAAAGATAGCTTTTGTTGTGTCGAATGGGGGAAATGGTGCTTTTTTAGGCGTAGCAAAACCAAAAATTCTTTTTTTAAAGTTTTATTGATTTTCTAATTTTACATTTAAGTAGTAATAGTAATAGTAGTAGTAGTAGTAGTAGTAATAATAATAATAATAATAGGCGCCTTGGGTGCAATCCCAAAACAACTGGGGCACCACTTGAACACCATTGGCATTGACAAATTCACCATTAGTCAATTGCAAAAGTCGGCCTTACTAGGAACTGCTTCCATCCTGCGACAATATCTGTAATACCATCAAACATCCACGTCTGCCTATCCCAGGTCCTGGGTAAGGACTCAATAGGTAGCCCAAAATGCCAAATCCAGTCTGAACATCTGGCTGACTGTGCGATGATAATAGTAATAATAATAATAATAATAATAATAATAATAATAATAATAATAATAATAATAATAATAATAATAATAATAATAATAATAAGTGGGAAGGGACCTTGGAGGTCATCTGGTCCAACCCCCTGCTCAAGCAGGAAACCCTATACCATTTCAGACAAATGACTGTCCCGTCTCTTCTTAAAAACTTCCAGTGTTGGAACATTCACCGCTTCTGGAGGCAGGTTGTTCCACTGATTAATTGTTCTAACTGTCAGGAAGTTTCTCCTTAGTTCTAAGTTGCTTCTCTCCTTGATCAGTTTCCATCCGTTGCTTCTTGTCCTGCCTTCAGGTGTTTTGGAGAAGAGCTTCACTCCATCGATAATACAATAACATACAAGTATCTTTAGTGCAACTCTCAAGCTGTTACATTAAATTTTTCCTCTCTTTTCCCCTTAGTATTTACTGTCTCCTATTTAAACTAATACAATTCTGATTAAGTCGATTAGATAAAAATGACATTCTTACATTTATCAATAATTTTTGGCTTATACATATCCTTATTATTTTAACATTCAGTCTTTATAGACAATCAGTGTCCTAATTAGTTTTCCCCAGTTTTTAATTTCCCGCTAATATTTAACTTAACATTTAATATTTCTAGTTTCCAAGTTTTAAGTAACCAAAATTCCCATTATCACAATACATCACAAAATCTAATATTCAGAATACACATCTTATCTATTTGAACATACTGTATTCTATTTCTCACCATCTTACCTCAGCTAATTAATAATACGATATAACATTCTTATTTTCTATTAATTTCCAAACGTCTTGAATTGAGTAAGCAAATTACTCTCCCTTCAGCATCAAATTCTTCCTCTCTTTTTCTCTTAATATCTATTATCTCATGTTTAAGCTAATGCAGTTTTTATTATATCAGCTAAGTAAAAACCTGTTTATTATATTTATCGATATATTTTTAGCTTAAGTATATCTTCATTAGCTTTACATTTAACCTTTATAAACAAATCGATATTCGAATTTAACTTTTAATATTCATACTTCCAAATTTCAAAATAAGTTTTCTTTATCTCCAGTTCATAACGAAATCTAGTGTTCAAAGTACCTATGGAAAATTAGAACACACGGCAGAAATCACTCAAGGACACTTCTAACGGGTGTCCTTTTGTCGCTGACTTGCAATCTTGTATGTTTGTAACGTGCCCTTTGCTATTTCTGACCTCATTCTCATTCGAGAATAGACTCAGGAAAAATGCTGGGGCATGCTTGTATAGACAGGCCTCGTTTCCACATTCCAAGGCACGGATGGTTGAAACGCAGCCAGAAACTTTGGGAACAGTAAAAGCAATTTGCTAAAATGGCTCTTGCGGAAAACGAGGACTTTATGAAGAATAATCCGGGTTTTGTAAAGCAAAAGAACTTTCCTACCGGGTGACTTCACTTCAGTGCTTCTCTTCTCCGCTTTCTTTCAGAAAAGCCGTTTTAGTCAGCTGCCCTCACAGCGTCTTGTTTTAATTTTTCTGTTACTCCTCATTTCCTCCGAATTTGTCAATTCAAAAATGGACAGATGTCCTCTAATTGCGGGCATTTTTCCTGTATCGCATTACTTCTGAACGGTTTGCACAGAGTTGAGTTATTTCCGATTTCCTTTTTATTTTCAACTGGAGTTTTGGGAATGTCATTTTGGATGTCTCTAGGCCAGGCCTCCAATTTTTTTTAAAAAAAAATTTCTTTCAAAGTAACAATTGTAAGCATCCACGGGGGGAGGGGGGGAATGGGATTTTTAACCGGGATTTATTTCTGCTTTTGTTGGGAAAAAGAAAAGAAATGGGATTTTAGTTTGAGCAAAATAAATTAATTAAAAATAGCAGTAAAAATGTCCAAGTATCCATATCAGGCTGGCAGGAATTTACTTACGTGGTGCGCATTTCAAAAAAGTATTTTTAAAATGCTTTGAAGCTCATAATGTGAGATGAAGCTAGCAGAATTTTGTTATTAATTAAAGCAGCCTGTTACTTTTGACCCTGTTACTGCATAACACTGAACGCCATAGTATAGTTGTTTTCAGCAGTCCACACAATTCATTCCTTAGTCTTTGCTTAATATTGTCTTCATTTGGGATTGCTGGTTTTTTTTTAATACTGTGTGGGTTGTTTATTCCGTTTAAGGGAATCAATAATATATATATCTCTCTTCCCCGCCCCTCTCTTAAACTGAGAATCACTGGTCTACAGGTTCCTGAATCTACTACCCTCCCCTTCTCTAAAACCCCTCTTTCTTTCTTTCTTTCTTTCTTTCTTTCTTTCTTTCTTTCTTTCTTTCTTTCTTTCTTTCTTTCTTTCTTTCTTTCCTTCCTTCCTTCCTTCCTTCCTTCCTTCCTTCCTTCCTTCCTTTTTTCTTTCTTTCTTCCTCCCAACTTTCTTTTCTTCCTCCCTCCCTCCCTCCCTCCCTCCCTCCCTCCCTCTCTCTCTCTCTCTCTCTCTCTCTGTGTGTGTCTGTCTCTGTCTCTCTTTGTCTCTCTCTGTGTGTCTCTCTTCTCTCTCTCTCTTCTCTCTCTCTCTCACACACATATACACAATCACTCAATCTCTCTCAATCTCTGTCTTTCAGGGGAGATGGCAGTTCCATATTATACCGGGAAAGTGACGGACTTGCTCATAAGCAAGAAAGGAGCCTCGGCCTTCAAGGATGCTCTTTACATGATGACTTTTTTCACTCTGGCCAGGTATAATTTGTTGGGTTTTTTTTCAATGCAAATTTGCACCAAACTATTTCTGCCCATTTCTAACCAGTGCGCAAATCAACCTGTGGTACGGTTGGAATCAGCAAATTTTGCAATGCATTTTAGTCACAATAGCAGGGAAAAGTTGGATCACAAACGAGTACATTTGGAAATGCTTCGTGTGTGTGTGTGCGTGTGTGCGTGCGTGCGTGCGTGCGTGCGTGTGTGTGTCTAGAGAGAGAGAAAAAAATGGGAACAGTTTATCAATGGGCTACCCCATTAGACCAGGCAGAGAAGGCATACTATGGATACCGTCTTCCAGGGACTTAATGCTTTATTTATTTAATTTAGTTATTAAATTTATATGCTGCCCATCTCGCTATTTAAAGTGACTCTGGATGCCTTACAATGCCGATGAACAATGTCCACCAGACAACCGGACTTCAGCTTCCTGAATTCTGCAGTCAGCAAGGTGGCAGGGAAATTCTGGGACTGGAAGTTCACCCGTCTTAAAGTTGCTGAGTTTGAGAAACACAGCTCTAAATTTCGTTTCTAAGGAGGCTCCAATCCCTTCTACTGATCGTGGGCATCTTATAACACAACATCCTTTGTTATACCCATAAATCGACTCCTTTCACCCAAAGGACAGCAATTGGCTTTGTGTGATCTGTCTCCTTCCCCTCCAGGGTAATTAGGCAGTTTCAGCTTGGCTCCTTCTGCTGTGTAAATTCAAAATTCATCGCAGTGATTATTATCTCAGGGTAAATATTATTTGCCCGCCTCCACATTGTATATTGAGAGAGATTTGAATTCGCGAGCTAATTGGAGCAGATTGGACTTATATTGGTCTGATATACATAACTGAATGAAAGCTCTAATGTAGTTTTGCGTTTTGAGTCCTGGGTTTAAAATGAAGACAGCTTTTTTCACCCTTTATATATAATACTTGAGTATTATTTGAAGTTTAGTCAAGGCCATGGTTTTCCCAGTTGCAATGTATGGCTGTGAAAGTTGGACCATAAGAAAGGCTGAGCGCCAAAGAAGTGAAGACTTTGAACTATGGTGCTGGAGAAGACTCCTGCGAGTCCCCTGGACTGCAAGGCGATCAAATCGGTCAGTCCTAGAGGAGATCAACCCTGACTGCTCTTTAGAAGGCCAGATCCTGAAGTTGAAACTCAAGTACTTTGGCCACCTAATGAGAAGGAAGGACTCACTGGAGAAGAGTCTAATGCTGGGAAAGATTGAAGGCAATAGAAGAAGGGGACGACAGATAATGAGGTGGCTGGATGGAGTCACCGAAGCAGTAGGAGTGAACTTATATGGACTCCAGAAGATGGTAGAAGACAGGAAGGCCTAGAGGAATGTTGTCCATGGGGTCGCGATGGGTTGGACATGACTTCACAACTAACAATAACAACAACAATTGTTTAAAGTTAGTAAAATATCCAAACTAGAGAAAGTATTTTCTCCCTTTAGGGTTAAAAAAAAATGAAATAATAGCAGATTCTCTTCATATGAATTATGATAAAGATGAATGAGTTAACAGAAGCATATATTATTCTCCACAGCAAAGAGAAGCAGAGATGGTCAAATTGATTCTTTTATCCAAGGAAGAGAATATATCTAACCCTGTTTCTATTTTGAAATTGCTTCCGGATTTTGCGCTTGGAATTTAAAAAAAATACATGAAACTTTGATTTTGTTTTTCCTAATGAGATAGGTTTATTTTTATAGAAGTGGCTTGTACAGGCTGTTGTATAAAAATAAAAAAGTTGCGGTTGTAACGTTGCTATCTTCTCCTGTGCTAAAGAGAGTCGGACGTTGGTGCCTTTTTCTCGTCTTTTCCCTCTTTACACCATTTTTTTCCTTCTCCTCCTCCTAGTTTTCTATTATTTTTTTGAATTTCTCTTTGTATTTTATATTTTGATGAACCAATAAAACCACGACAGATTAAAAGAACATTTATCCTGAGGTAACGATCCCTGTGATAAATTTTGAATTTTGCGAAGTTTTGCAAAAAAACGGTGACCCTGGGATTGCCAAAAAAAAAAAAAAAGGGAAACCAAGGCTGTCGGTCTCTTGACCGCAGCAGGGGATGAAATGTGTAATGGGGAGGGGGGGAGATAGGGGAAAAGAGGTGAAAGGTGAAGCAGGTAGGAGAAAAGAATGGAGAGAGCTAAAGATGGAGTCATGATAGGTAACGGTTTTTCTGATTCCTCTCAGTGCTACAACAGAGTTTCTCTGCGACTTCCTGTACAATACGGTTATGAACCGATTTCACACCCGCTTCCAGGGCTCCGTCTTCCGGTCTGTCCTGCGCCAGGAGATCGGCTTTTTCAGCACTAACCGAACAGGTAGAGAATCCGCAATTCCCTTCATTGTTTCTCTACTTAGGACAGGGGTTGGCAACCTTGGCTCTTTTATGACTCGTGGACTTCAACGCCCAGAATTCCTAAGCCAGCTAGGCAACCTTGGCTCTTTTATGACTCGTGGACTTCAACTCCCAGAATTCTGGGAGTTGACGTCCACGAGTCATAAAAGAGCCAAGGTTGCCAACCCCTGACTTAGGAGCTGCCTTTCTGGTCCAACACTCCCCAGGCTGCAAGCCAAAAATACAGGAATAAAAATGCTATCCCCTGTAACACTTCAGTAAATAATTTAAAGATACTGTGTGTTATGATAAAGTTCAGCTGCTCTAGCTGTGAGTCAGGGCATAGATCTCTTTCAAAAGCAATTTGGAAGAAAAGGATTTTGCACATGTAACCGCTTTGAAGAATATCAGAAGCTGCTTTGTATCCCTTTTTTTCCATTTTTTAAAAAAACTTTTTATTTCTTTCCTTGCCTTTTTGCTTTCCCTTTGCTTTCTTTTTCTTTTTTTCTCCTCTATTAGTTTGTATAAGTTTTTGTCTTCCTTTTTAAGCTTTAGTAGTAACATATTTTTAAAAGTACATTTTAAAAATCCTTTTAAAAACGATACTCAGTGTTATACAGATCTTGCACGAAGGGGAATTAGGGAAAAAATTACTCCTCCCACTTCTACTACAGAGAGAACTGTATAAACTGCTTCCACTACCTGATTAATTAAAGTCTGAGCACTTGCAAGAAAAAAAGAAGGAGAGAGAGACGGAGAGGCAAACAGAGAGAGAGAGAGAGAGAGAGAAGAAAGAGAAAGAAAGAGAGAGAGAGAGAGAGAGAGAGAGAGAAAGAAAGAAAGAAAGAAAGAAAGAAAGAAAGAGAAGAAAGAAAGAGGGAGGGAGGGAGGGAGAAGAAAGAAAAAGAAAAAGAAAGAATGAAAGGAAGGAAGGAAGAAGAGGGAGGGAGGAAAGAAGGAAGAAAAAGAAAAAAGGGAGGGAGAGAGGGAGGAAGAAAAAGAAAAAAGGAGGGAGGGAGTACAAAAAGAGAAAGAAAAGAGAAAGAAAGGGAAGAAAGAAAGGGAGGAAGAAAAGAAAGTTGGGAGAAAGAAAGAAGAAAGAAAAAAAGGAAGGAAGGAAGGAAGGATTTAGAGAAGGGGAGGGTAGTAGATTCAGGAAACTGTCACATCTGGAAGTCTGTTCTAGGCCTTGGAGGCCTAAAGGAGGCCTCCTAGGCCTAGAACAGCCCACAGGAAGTGCGTTGATGTCACTTCCAGAAGCCCGTTCTAGGCCTCTGAGGCCCAGGCCTGCATTCATGCAGAGAACCGGATGTTAATGTATTTGAATCCCACCACTGGTCGAGTGATCTCTCCATCCTCAAAGTTGGTTCAGAAGACGGGGCGGTCAGTCCCACAGATGGATACCAAAAGAACAGGGGAGGCAAAGGCCGCAGCTAGTGCGGGCCTCCCCCAATTGACATCTTTTCCGATGGGCTTGTCCTGCTTGGCCTTCTCCTCAGGTGACATCACTTCCCACATCTCGTCCGGCATCGATGCCATGAGCGAAGCCCTCTCGAACGATCTCAGCCTTTTGATGTGGTACCTGCTCCGAGGCGTCTGCTACTACGCCATGATGCTATGGATCTCTGTGCCTTTGACTTTCTTTGTCACCGTAGCCCTGCTCTTCATCCTGCTGTTGCCGAAGCTCACAGGGAGCTACTACCAGGTGACCAAAGGGTGGGATGGTTCAAAGGTCCCTTCCAGCCCCGCTCGAGGGGTACTGTGGGGGAGAGGCCCAAGGGCCATTTCCCCAGAGGCCACTGAGGAGAAATATTGCTTATTTCTTTTCTTTTTTTAAAAAAAAATCTATTTTGTTGATTTTTTTGGAATAACAATCTTTAGTACTTAGTAAACAACTTGTTGTCTATATTTAACAACAAGCAATAATAATTAATTTCTTATGATTTCATAATCAACATACTAATTAGGAATACATTTCCTCGATCTTCTCTTGTTCCAATAGCGTTCTGCTAATAATAATAATAATTAATAATAATAATAATAATAAAGTTGGAAGGGACCTTGGAGGTCATCTAGTCCAACCCCCTGCTCAGGCAGGAAACCCCATACCATTTCAGACAAATGGCCGTCCAGTCTCTTCTTAACAACTTCCAGTGTTGGAGCATTCACTGCTTCTGGAGGCAGGTTGTTCCACTGGTTAATTGTTCTAACTGTCAGGAAGTTTCTCCTTAGTTCTAGGTTGCTTCTCTCCTTGATTAGTTTCCATCCGTTGCTTCTTGTCCTGCCTTCAGGCGCCTTGGAAAATAGCTTGACTCCCTCTTCTTTGTGGCAGCCCCTGAGATACTGGAACACTGCTATCATGTCCCCCC